>NC_043975.1:45946515-46019015 GCF_902148855.1 Sphaeramia orbicularis
AAGCACCCCTAAATTTAATCCCAGCACCCCTAAAATTTAAGAATTTATTATTTTTACTTTATGTCCACTTTTAACAATCTAGAAAAATGTCAAAATTATATACAGTCATGGTTGAACGTAATATATTAACAACAAAAATATAGCCCCCTCAAAATCCCAGACTCGGACTCTGAGCAATCCATCTGCACAGTCATGGTGGGCGGTACTGCAAGATTTGGTATCAATCCAATACCAAGTAAATGCAGGGCCAGTATCACCAATATCAATACCAATACTGATACCGATACTGACACCATACCCATACATTTTAATAATTCAGATGAAGACATCATCACACTGCTAAATCAAAATGAATTCTCATGAGCTCTAAATGTTTTTGTGATTTTTCATTTGGATTATTAACTAGTTAAAACACAAGACAGAAATTGGGCAAAGTTAACAGTAAAATAGACTAAAACTTGCAGTGCAATAGAACAGTAACAACTATTATAACAAACTAGACCCAAGGGGAACCAGGGGTCATGTTAATAAGTGTTTTACATGTTGTGCATTTCAAATAAAAGTCCAAAACAATAAGTCCAGGGTCCATCTTTGTTATTTTTGGTACTCAATAGAAGGAGCTGTTCTCCTCCTTAAACATATACTGTATATGTGTGTGTGTGTGTGTGTGTGTGTGTGTGTGTGTGTGTGTGTACATGTGTATATGTATATGTTGAGGAGCTGCTGAATCTAACTGACTTGTCTTCCTCCAGATATCAGGGTTAGGGTTTATTTCTTGTGTGATTCTAATCCATTCCTCTTTGGCTGTGGCTCATCATTTAAATAACCTTCATCAGATTCGATGGTTTGGTGTCAGTTTTCCAAACCCTAAAGGTGTTCTGCTTTTCTTTCATAAATGTGGGAGTGATGATTGTAGCACCACGTTATGTAACAGCGGTGCAATATGTAATAATGTAATCATTTTTCACCTCATTATGTAATAACACTGCATTTTGTTATACAATTCTTGAATGCATTTTGTAATAAACTTTGTCACATTTTGTAATAACTTATTACATATTACAACAGTTATTACAAAATGTGGTGAGTGCACTTTTTAAAAAAAAAAAAAGAAAATATTATCATTTGGTGCTTTATATAATAAACCATCAACATTGATGCCTTGATTGGAAAAACCAGCGAAAGAATAATGATCCTTCTGCCGACCTCATGTCTCATATTGTGTACCACCCCCACCCCCCACCCCCCCACCCCCCCCACACACACACACACCACACATTTTCAGTCAAGTTATGGATCAAGAATATTTAATTATGTAACAATGTGGCAACAGACTGAGATAGAAACAGTATCTCTGGCTCCATCTTATGGCAGTAAAAAAGGAAATACACACACAATCCCAACACATGGGTATGGGTATAGGTATGGGCATGGGTAAACAGGATTTTACCTTTTTTTGTTTGTTTTTTTACATTTTCATTTTTTACCTCCGCCAAGGAGGTTATGTTTTTGTCAGCGTTGGTTTGTCTGTCTGTCTGTTTGTGTGCAAGATAACTCAAAAAGTTATGGACGGATTTGGATGAAAATTTCAGGAAATGTTGATACTGGCACAAGGAACAAATGATTAAATTTTGGTGGTGATCGGGGGTGGGGGGGCCCACTGATCGGCCTTGGTGGAGGTCTGCGCACTCTGAGTGCTTCTAGTTCACAATGTTTCTATGTCAGTCTAACTCAACTGTACATGTTCCATTTACAAATGTTCCTATTTTAAATGATTTCAACTTCAAATTTTGTGTTTCATTTTGACAGTTTTTCTACTGTATGTTTTTTTTTTTTCAGGTTCTTCAGTTTTCACTTAAACAACATTAACCAGTTTTGTCAAAGTTCAGCCATGTTCAGCTGAATTTCTCCTTCATATTAATTCAATCATGTTCATCTAGTTTATTCATGTGGTTGATTTAGAGCAGGGCTCTCAAACACACAGCCCGGGCGCCAAATGTGGCCCACCAAAGGTCCCAATCCGGCCCGTGGGATGAATTTGTGAAGAGGAAAATTCCACAGTCAAGGCTATGGAACTCATTTTAGTTCAGGTTCAATATGATCTCAAGTAAAATAATAATAACCTACAAAAAATAATGATTAATTATGAAAATATTTACATTTACAAACTATCCTGTAAATGTAAATAAAATGTCAATAACCTGAACAAATATGAACAACCTGAAATGTCTAAAGAAAATTAAGCACAATCTGAACTATTTTCTGCCTGCTATGAAGTATTAGTGTCTTTGTAGATCTGATCCATAATACACATGTAGAAATGATAAGTTGATACAGAATATTGTTAAAATTGCACTTATTTTTCTTAAGAAATTTCCATTTTTTCAGGTTATTCACATCTTTTTTGTTTGTATAGTTTATAAAAGTAAGTATTTTCATAATTTAATAGGGTTTTTGCACTAAAACACAGACAAAAATCTGAAGTTGTCATTATTTATAGGTTATTATGTTATTCTTTTACTGGTCCGGCCCACTGCAGATCAAATCGGACTGAATGTGGAACCTGAAAGAAAATGAGTTTGAGAGCCCTGATTTAGAGCTTATTTGGATTCCTTGAATTTCATGTCATTAAAGTAGAATATTTGGTGTATGGATGAATGACGGACACTCGAACCTGATAAATGTTCATTACTTTTATTCTGGAGGTATTTTTCCTGGTAGATCAGTGTATTTCCATATTCCCAGCTGTAGAGGTCTGAGGTCTACCAAAAATATTGATTGGTGAATGTAATCTGTTTGAAAAAAAATGTAACAATAGATTTATTAGTGCTGTTTTGAAGTCAAGGTTGTATCATGATTATTGCAGAGAGATCAGATGGCAGAGGCCCGCCACGCTAACATCTGGTACATTGAACAAAGCACACTCTAAATTTATGAAATGGCCAATCTTGCCAATGGTTACAGAAATTCACTTTAAAATCATAAACAGGATTTATCCTGTAGCAGAGTTCCTTAAGAAAAGATTTAAGTTTGAGGTGGATCAATGCTCCTTCTGCAGCGGTAGTGATGAAACCTTAGAACACTTATTTTTCTTATGGCCTGCATCACACTGTTTTTGGTCAGACATAAAAAAAAATTGGATTTCTCTAAAAATTAATGATATTCCATATTTTGAATTATATCATATTATTTTTTATATGGATAATTTGGCCTCATCTGTTTCAGATATCATTCATATAATTTTATTATTGGGTAAATATCATATCTACTGTGCAAAAAGGAAAAATAGCAAGCCCTCCTTTTCTGGATTTACAAACAAATTTAAAATGTTTCTCTTGTCCCTAAGAAAACTAGAAAAAAAAAAAAGATTGCAATGAAAATAAGCCAGAACATTGTTTGTTACATATCATTTTAATTTAAAAAGTCTTTTCTGTTGCATCTCTGCTCCTTTACTTTAAAATACCTGATTATTTGCACTGTATTGTATTTGAATGTATTTTTTGCTCTTGCCCTATATATCCCCACGATTTTTGTACTTTATTTTATTTATGTTCATTTGTATTATACTATATTACTATCCTCATTGAGAGTTTGTATTTTTTCACAAGTTATTTAAAAAAAAAAAAAAAAAAAAAAAAAAAAAAGAACTCGTCTGAGGTCTATTCTCCTGTAAAGGCCAACATCCCCCCCTGGTGGATCCACTTCTACATTACCACTCACAACAACAACATCCACAGTGGAACACCGGACACAAAGGCTCAGTGGAAACCCCCAGACCCACATAAACAACTGGAACCCATGGAACCCGGTCTGTAGACTTTAACTGTGACGTCACAACACGGTAGGTGGTGGACTTTAATGCACGAGCACCGCGAACAAACTGGGTTTAATGGTCCAGAAGATGAGCTGATGTCTGCAGAATGCACAAAGGAAACTTCAGCAGAGCACCGACTCAAACAGAAAACAGAACCCTAACCGGATTCGGCGGAGTTTCCCGTTTTTGTTCATGTTTTTTTTTTTGTTTTGTTTTGTTTTTGTTTTGTGTCCGCCGCCTTTTGATGCACGAGACGGAACAAAATGGAGGAGAGTGAGCCGCTGTGAAGCTGTTGGAGCTTCATTTCAGAGCCGTGTTTGGACCCTGGCTGGTCTTCACAAGGGGGTCAAGCTTTATTAACAGGCTTTGGACGCAGAGACACACGTAGGACCGGTCACCGAACACCGAAGGAGTTGAAGACACCGTGAAAACGGAAAGTGTAAAGTCACCTGTACTTGGATCAATGTAACCGGATGTGTCCTTCCAAAATAAAAGCGGAAAGTTCACCCCCAGCCTCTGAGATAAAATAGAATATTTAGAAGAAGCTTTTAAAGTGAATGGTTAAAATGAAAAGTGTTCAGACATGAGCGGCTCTGGGGATGCGGACCCCGGCCCCTCCGGGTCGTCTGGGTCCTGCTGGTCCTTCGGCCAGGGCAGCGCGGACACCGGCCTGGGTTTGTCCGCTGGAAGAGTCCTGCCCGGCCGCATCCGGTGCCTGTCTAACCCCGCCCCCCCCGGAAGACTGCCGTCCCTCAGAACCAGAGACATGACCCTGGGGGGGGCGTACAAGAAGCCCAAGGTAATAACAATAATAATAATAATAATAATAATAATAATAATAATAATAATAATAATGATAGTAGTAGTAGTAGTAATGATAATAATAGTGGTAGTAATAATAATAATAATAATGATAATAATAATAGTACTAGTAATAATATTAGTAGTAGTAATAATAATAATAATAATAATAATAATAACAGTAGTAGTAGTAATAATAATAATAATGATAGCAGTAGTAGTAATGATAGTAGTAGTAGTAATGATAATAATAGTGGTAGTAATAATAATCATAATAATAATAGTACTAATAATAATATTAGTAGTAGTAACAATAATAGTAGTAATAGTAATATTAATAATAATAATAATAATAATAGTAGTAGTAGTAGTAGTAGTAGTAATAATAATAGTATAGGGATGCACCGATACCACTTTTTTCCAGACCAAGTATGAGTACGAGTACTTCCATTTGAGTACTTGCGATACCGAGTACCAATACGAGTACTTAATAATCCCATTCCAGTTGTTAGTTTCTTTTGTAAATGTGCTTTATTGTCGTTGTCATTAGTCTGACTGGAACCAGGTGCTGTTACTGACATTTAATGTGTTGGAATGAGCGTTTGTCAATTAATCCACCAGGGGGCGCCGCTCTGAATTACTGAAATACTGGATAAATACCACAAAGAAGAGGAAAGTTTTATGAGAAGAAGAAAGTCAGTAATAGTAAACCTGTAGACAACAGAGGTAACACTACTGTGATACTAATATTGCAGCATTTTCGCTAGTAAGGTTTAAAAGCTTAGCTTCAGCAGGTAGAGAAAAGAGAAATGGGTGATAAGTTTGGTTGTCACTTCCGCTGGCGGTGGTCTGCACCGCTCCGTATCCCCAGTGGTTCCCGCTGGTATTCTCCGTCTAGGTACGCATCTGCCAGCACCTGGAAAACAGATGGAATGTACGCAGAGGACTGACAGAACACTGCGTCTGTATCTGTCTGTGTCTTTAATGTTACTTGCAGTCAGCGTTACTTTTATCACCGTCATTTATTTTGAAAAATCTCCACACTCTTCACACTCCCCACACATTACTCCACCTGCCGCACCTGCCGCACTGAACTGGGAATGTCACACAGCCATAAGTGGTGTCGGTGCATTTGTATGGGATTACTTTTACGAGTACGAGTACAAGTACACACACTGAGTATTGGAGCTAATGCCCGATATTCGTATCGGAATCGGTGCATCCCTATAATAGTAGAAGTAATAATAATATTAATAATAATAATAGTAGTAGTAATAATAATAATGATGATGATAATAATAATAATAATGTTAATAATAATGATAAGACAAGACACGGAGGTAAAAACATTCAAGTCCATCACTAAATACTTTAATTATAGAATTATTGTAATATAATTTAAGTTTTGATTTTGAATTTTGAAAAATACAACAATGTATTCAATTTAAAAATAAGTGTATATAAAGTTTTTTCAGGTTAAATATAATTTTGATTCACTTCAGTAATTCTTTTGAACAAATTTTAATTTTTCACCTTCACTTATATTTTAATTTTTGGGGTTTTATTTTTTTCAGATGCATGTTTTATCTTTTCAGATTCAGATTTTTTTTTTACGGTTTAAAATCTTATTATTTCATTTTCAGATCTTTTTTTGCTTTCAATTTTTTTTTTCACTTTCAGATCTCTGTTTCGCTTTCAGATCTCTTCTTTTCGCTTGTTCAACTTTTGGCCCTGATGTGGTGTGGAGGGCGTGGCCTCAACTGAGAGGGGCGTGGAATCATGAGTGACAGCATGACAAAAAGTCTCAAGAGATCTGAAACTGAAAAAAAAAGATTTGAAAGTGAGAAAAAGATCTGAAAGTAAAAAAATAAGATTGGAATCTAAAAAAAAAGGATCTGAATCTGAAAAGATAAAACATGCACCTGAAAAAAATAAAACCTCAAAAATTAAAATATATATGAAAGTGAAAAATGAAAATAAATAATTTATTCAAAAGAATTACTGAAGTGAATCAAAATTATATTTAACCTGAAAAAACTTTTCATACATTTATTTTTAATTTGAATACATTGTTGTATTTTTCAAAATTCAAGGTCAAAACTTCAATTTTCAGTTTCAAATTTAATTTTGTCATATACAAAACTTATGGTCCCAGATTGGCTCCATATTAATGGAGCAGAGGTTGCATTGACGTAGTTTTAGTTAAATTATCTTTGTTTCTTGTTTGATAGAAAACCTTTGAGCCAAATGTCCACGCTGTGAGGAAAAGCAAAGATGAGTAAGTAACGTCTGAGCTGCATTAAACAGCCTTTAAACGTCACGAGCAGCTTTAATAGTGGAAGTGTTTGACTTTATTTAGGTTAAAAGGAAAAATACAAACAGCATCGAAACCACAGAGAACGGAGAGAGAAGAAAAGAAGAGAGAGAAGAGAGAGAAGAGAGTGAGGAGGAGAGAGAGGCCTCCCACCATCCAGTCCCACTCCATATTTGAACAAGGTCCAGCAGACAGCAGCCGCAGACCAGGTGTGAAAGGGTTAATACTGATGAATGAGTGAACCAGACCAAGAATGAAAGGGTTAATACTGATGAACGAGTGAATGAACCAGACCAAGTATGAAAGGGTTAATACTGATGAGAATGAAAGGGTTAATACTGATGAATGAGTGAACCAGACCAAGAATGAAAGGGTTAATACTGATGAATGAGTGAACCAGACCAAGTATGAAAGGGTTAATACTGATGAACGAGTGAATGAACCAGACCAAGTATGAAAGGGTTAATACTGATGAATGAGTGAATGAACCAGACCAAGAATGAAAGGGTTAATACTGATGAATGAGTGAATGAACCGCTCCATCCTGTGTGTTCAGGTTGTCGAGGCGTGACCAATGTGCGTGACTCCACCTCCTCTTCTGTGTGTAAACTGGTGAAGAAGGAGTCTGAGGAGGATGAGGAGGAGATCCTAAATAAACTGCACAGGGATGATGTGAGTACACAAGCCTTACACATAAGCCTTTTTGAATAGGTACGTTTGTAGTCTAGTTTTAAAAGAGTCCAGGCTCTAAATTTCTCTGTCTTTTTCTGTATTTCTGTGTTTTTCTGTATTTCTGTCTTTTTCTGTATTTCTCTCGGCTCCACCGTTCAAACCAGTGTTAGATGGTTGAATGTTCCCTGTGCTTGATCTCCACAGTTCCCCATGAACCTGTAATCAAATATTTTTGTCTTGTGATGACACAGTTTTAATAAGTGTAACTGAGTTTGTACTCCTCAACCTGGACAAAGGTGATACTGACAAACAGGAATAAAACAGAGAATGTGTCTGAAAACAGAAGGATTCCAGCCTTTTCTGTCCAACTGGAACTAATGCACTATAACATGAACTTGATGTGTGGATCTGTTTTCAGATTCTTTTCATTGAATAGAACATCATCAGTGTTAAACATACACACTGTGACTGAAGTTACTCAGAAGTAACTAAGTAACAGAAGTACCCATGTGTCATCCTCCTCAGTCACAGACAGTATATTCATGTTCTTTGACTGTAGTAAAACAGGTGCAGCTTTAACTCCAGACAGAATATGAGTTTACAGGTGACCAATGACAGGCCCCGACAGGTGTCATCAATGGAAAAAACTGATGGAATGTAGGACAAGACGCTGACAGGATGAGTGGTGCTTTACTTTAGTGCAGCTCAGACAGCGGTCTGACCCTAAAACCACACAAACTGGTCTTAAACTGCAAAATCCTTCAGTTTATAGATGACCTGGATCTGGAGAACAGGTCCAAGCTGAAGCCCATCCAACTGCCGCTGTGCCGGTCTGTGGCCATGAAGAGTCCAGGTCTGAGCAGATCCTCCTGTAAGAGCCTCCTCCACTGTACAGTCCACATCAGACCACATCAGAGACCGCATCAGAGACCACATCAGAGACTGCATTAATGACCGCATCAAACCACATTAGAGACCCCATCAGAGACAACATCACAGTCCACATCAGACCACATCACAGTCCACATCAGACCACCTCAGTCCACCTCAGTCCACATCAGAGACCGCATCAGAGACCACATCAGAGACCACATCAGACCACATCAGAGACCGCCACAGAGACCACATCAGAGACTGCATTAAAGACCGCATCAAACCACATTAGAGACCCCACCAGAGACAACATCACAGTCCACATCAGACCACATCACAGTCCACATCAGACCACCTCAGTCCACATCAGAGACCGCATCAGAGACCGCATCAGAGACCACATCAGAGACCACATCAGACCACATCAGAGACCGCCACAGAGACCACATCACAGTCCGCATCAGACCACATCAGAGACCACCTCAGTCCACATCAGACCACATCAGTCCACCTCAGTCCACATCAGACCACCTCAGTCCACATCAGACCACATCAGAGACCGCATTAAAGACCACATCAGAGGCCCCATCAGAGACAACATCCAGTCCACATCAGACGACATCACAGTCCACATCAGTCCACCTCAGTCCACATCAGACTACATAAGAGACTGCATCAGAGACCACATCAGACCACATCAGAGACCGCCACAGAGACCACATCACAGTCCGCATCAGACCACATCAGAGACTGCATCAGAGACCACCTCAGTCCACCTCAGTCCACATCAGACCACATCAGTCCACCTCAGTCCACATCAGACCACATCAGACCACCTCAGTCCACATCAGTCCGCATCAGAGACCACATCAGAGACCGCATTAAAGACCACATCAGAGACCCCATCAGAGACAACATCACAGTCCACATCAATCCACATAAGAGACCGCATCAGAGACCACATCAGACCACATCAGAGACCGCCACAGAGACCACATCACAGTCCGCATCAGACCACATCAGAGACCACCTCAGTCCACATCAGACCACCTCAGTCCACATCAGACCACAGCTCTCTGCTCTTCTGTTCAGGTGTCTATGGTTCCGTTGTATGTGGTCCAGAGAACCCGCCTCCGCTCAGACCTCAGTCCACTGGAGGTCCGGGTCCAGCCGTCTGCGGCCGAACCGAGCCCAGACCACCTCAGCCGTCCTTGGTGGATCTGCTGCAGGAGCTCAGCCTGTCCGGATCAGAGGAGCTGTTCTTCATGCAGCTGCCGGACTGTATGCCCTTCAGAACCAAGAAGGAGACGCACAAGGAGATGCACAAGGAGAGGAGGACTGAAGACAAGAGACCTGGACATGTACACACACACTCACACAGACATGTACATATACACAGACATACACACACACAGACACCAACACGCACATACACATACACAAAGACACATACACAGACACAAGAAGACGTTTTTTCAGTTTCAGTTTTACATTCAGTTTAACTGGTTCTGACTGGTTCTAACTGGTTCTGACTGGTTCTAACTGGTTCTAATGTGTGTGTGACTGTGCAGGAAGTGGTGGCGAAGGAGGCGTGTCCTGTGCTGTCACAGTTCCCAGAGGGGTTTCTGGGTAAACTGCAGATCCGGAGGTCGGGATCGGTGGTGCTGAAGGTGGGAGAGGTGGTCATGGATGTGTCGGAGGGAGCGGCCTTCTCCTTCCTGCAGGTACTGACACCAGAACCAGAACCAGGTCCCATAGAACATGTGCAAGGTTTGGTGTCGGTTGTGTCCCAGCTGGACTTTTCTGACATGGTTCAATGGTCCTGACATGATGGAGTGTTCATGAAGGTGAAGCAGTGATTAACAACACTCATGTAGAAGAACAGCTTCATTTGACCCTGAACAAAGACAAACACACATCTACAGCTAAAGGAATAAAAGAAAAACACATCTACGACTAAAAGAATAAAAGAAAAACGCACATCTACGGCTAAAAGAGTAAAAGAAAAACGCACATCTACGGCTAAAAGAATAAAAGAAAAACGCATATCTAGTTAAAAGAATAAAAGAAAAACACACATCTACAGCTAAAGGAATAAAAGAAAAACACATCTACGACTAAAAGAATAAAAGAAAAACGCACATCTACGGCTAAAAGAGTAAAAGAAAAACGCACATCTACGGCTAAAAGAATAAAAGAAAAACGCATATCTACAGTTAAAATAACAAAAGAAAAACGCACATCTACAGCTAAAGGAATAAAAGAAAAACACATCTACGACTAATAGAATAAAAGAAAAACGCACATCTACGGCTAAAAGAGTAAAAGAAAAACGCACATCTACGGCTAAAAGAATAAAAGAAAAACGCATATCTAGTTAAAAGAATAAAAGAAAAACGCACATCTACAGCTAAAAGAATAAAAGAAAAACGCACATCTACGGCTAAAAGAATAAAAGAAAAACGCACATCTACAGCTAAAAGAATAAAAGAAAAACGCACACCTACGGCTAAAAGAATAAAAGAAAAACGCATATCTAGTTAAAAGAATAAAAGAAAAACACACATCTACAGCTAAAAGAATAAAAGAAAAACGCAAATCTACGGCTAAAAGAATAAAAGAAAAACGCACATCTACAGCTAAAAGAATAAAAGAAAAACGCACATCTACGGCTAAAAGAATAAAAGAAAAACGCATATCTAGTTAAAAGAATAAAAGAAAAACACACATCTACAGCTAAAAGAATAAAAGAAAAACGCACATCTACGGCTAAAAGATAAAAGAAAAACACATCTACGGCTAAAAGAATAAAAGAAAAACACATCTACGGCTAAAAGAATAAAAGAAAAACACACCCCTACGGCTAAAAGAATAAAAGAAAAACACATCTACGGCTAAAAGAATAAAAGAAAAACACACCCCTACGGCTAAAAGAATAAAAGAAAAACACATCTACAGCTAAAAGAATAAAAGAAAAACACACATCTACATTTAAAAGAATAAAAGACAAACACACATCTACGGCTAAAAGAATAAAAGACAAACACACATCTACGGCTAAAAGAATAAAAGAAAAACACACATCTACGGCTAAAAGAATAAAAGAAAAACACACATCTACGGCTAAAAGAATAAAAGAAAAACAAATCTACGGCTAAAAGAAAAACGCACATCTACGGCTAAAAGAATAAAAGAAAAATGCAAATCTACAGCTAAAAGATAAAAGAAAAACACACATCTACAGCTAAAAGAATAAAAGAAAAACGCACATCTAGGGCTAAAAGAATAAAAGAAAAACACACATCTACAGCTAAAAGAATAAAAGAAAAACACATCTACGGCTAAAAGAATAAAAGAAAAACGCAAATCTACGGCTAAAAGTTAAAAGAAAAACACATATCTACAGCTAAAAGAATAAAAGAAAAACACATCTACGGCTAAAAGAATAAAAGAAAAACACATCTACGGCTAAAAGAATAAAAGAAAAACGCAAATCTACGGCTAAAAGAATAAAAGAAAAACACACATCTACAGCTAAAAGAATAACAGAAAAACACATCTACGGCTAAAAGAATAAAAGAAAAACACATCTACGGCTAAAAGAGTAAAAGAAAAACGCACATCTACAGTTAAAAGAATAAAAGAAAAACGCACATCTACGGCTAAAAGAATAAAAGAAAAACACATCTACAGCTAAAAGAATAAAAGAAAAACACATCTACAGCTAAAAGAATAAAAGAAAAACACATCTACGGCTAAAAGAATAAAAGAAAAACACACATCTACATTTAAAAGAATAAAAGACAAACACACATCTACGGCTAAAAGAATAAAAGAAAAACACACATCTACATTTAAAAGAATAAAAGACAAACACATCTACGGCTAAAAGAATAAAAGAAAAACACATCTACAGCTAAAAGAATAAAAGAAAAACACACATCTACATTTAAAAGAATAAAAGACAAACACACATCTACGGCTAAAAGAATAAAAGAAAAACACACATCTACATTTAAAAGAATAAAAGACAAACACATCTACGGCTAAAAGAATAAAAGAAAAACACACCCCTACGGCTAAAAGAATAAAAGAAAAACACATCTACAGCTAAAAGAATAAAAGAAAAACACACATCTACATTTAAAAGAATAAAAGACAAACACACATCTACGGCTAAAAGAATAAAAGAAAAACACACATCTACATTTAAAAGAATAAAAGACAAACACATCTACGGCTAAAAGATAAAAGAAAAACACACATCTACAGCTAAAAGAATAAAAGAAAAACGCAAATCTACGGCTAAAAGAATAAGGGGGGGTTTCTGGGTAAACTGCAGATCCGGAGGTCGGGATCGGTGGTGCTGAAGGTGGGAGAGGTGGTCATGGATGTGTCGGAGGGAGCGGCCTTCTCCTTCCTGCAGGTACTGACACCAGAACCAGAACCAGGTCCCATAGAACATGTGCAAGGTTTGGTGTCGGTTGTGTCCCAGCTGGACTTTTCTGACATGGTTCAATGGTCCTGACATGATGGAGTGTTCATGAAGGTGAAGCAGTGATTAACAACACTCATGTAGAAGAACAGCTTCATTTGACCCTGAACAAAGACAAACACACATCTACAGCTAAAGGAATAAAAGAAAAACACATCTACGACTAAAAGAATAAAAGAAAAACGCACATCTACAGCTAAAAGAGTAAAAGAAAAACGCACATCTACGGCTAAAAGAATAAAAGAAAAACGCATATCTACAGTTAAAATAACAAAAGAAAAACGCACATCTACAGCTAAAGGAATAAAAGAAAAACACATCTACGACTAAAAGAATAAAAGAAAAACGCACATCTACGGCTAAAAGAGTAAAAGAAAAACGCACATCTACGGCTAAAAGAATAAAAGAAAAACGCATATCTAGTTAAAAGAATAAAAGAAAAACGCACATCTACAGCTAAAAGAATAAAAGAAAACGCACATCTACGGCTAAAAGAATAAAAGAAAAACGCACATCTACAGCTAAAAGAATAAAAGAAAAACGCATATCTAGTTAAAAGAATAAAAGAAAAACGCACATCTACAGCTAAAAGAATAAAAGAAAAACGCACATCTACGGCTAAAAGAATAAAAGAAAAACGCATATCTAGTTAAAAGAATAAAAGAAAAACACACATCTACAGCTAAAAGAATAAAAGAAAAACGCAAATCTACGGCTAAAAGAATAAAAGAAAAACGCACATCTACAGCTAAAAGAATAAAAGAAAAACGCACATCTACGGCTAAAAGAATAAAAGAAAAACGCATATCTAGTTAAAAGAATAAAAGAAAAACACACATCTACAGCTAAAAGAATAAAAGAAAAACGCACATCTACGGCTAAAAGATAAAAGAAAAACACATATCTACAGCTAAAAGAATAAAAGAAAAACACATCTACGGCTAAAAGAATAAAAGAAAAACACATCTACGGCTAAAAGAATAAAAGAAAAACACACCCCTACGGCTAAAAGAATAAAAGAAAAACACATCTACGGCTAAAAGAATAAAAGAAAAACACACCCCTACGGCTAAAAGAATAAAAGAAAAACACATCTACAGCTAAAAGAATAAAAGAAAAACACACATCTACATTTAAAAGAATAAAAGACAAACACACATCTACGGCTAAAAGAATAAAAGAAAAACACACATCTACAGCTAAAAGAATAAAAGAAAAACACACATCTACGGCTAAAAGAATAAAAGAAAAACAAATCTACGGCTAAAAGAAAAACGCACATCTACGGCTAAAAGAATAAAAGAAAAATGCAAATCTACAGCTAAAAGATAAAAGAAAAACACACATCTACAGCTAAAAGAATAAAAGAAAAACGCACATCTAGGGCTAAAAGAATAAAAGAAAAACACACATCTACAGCTAAAAGAATAAAAGAAAAACACATCTACGGCTAAAAGAATAAAAGAAAAACACACATCTACAGCTAAAAGAATAAAAGAAAAACGCAAATCTACGGCTAAAAGAATAAAAGAAAAACGCAAATCTACGGCTAAAAGAATAAAAGAAAAACGCACATCTACGGCTAAAAGATAAAAGAAAAACACATATCTACAGCTAAAAGAATAAAAGAAAAACACATCTACAGCTAAAAGAATAAAAGAAAAACGCAAATCTACGGCTAAAAGAATAAAAGAAAAACGCAAATCTACGGCTAAAAGAATAAAAGAAAAACACACATCTACAGCTAAAAGAATAACAGAAAAACACATCTACGGCTAAAAGAATAAAAGAAAAACACATCTACAGCTAAAAGAATAAAAGAAAAACACATCTACGGCTAAAAGAATAAAAGAAAAACACATCTACGGCTAAAAGAATAAAAGAAAAACACACCCCTACGGCTAAAAGAATAAAAGAAAAACACATCTACAGCTAAAAGAATAAAAGAAAAACACACATCTACATTTAAAAGAATAAAAGACAAACACATCTACGGCTAAAAGAATAAAAGAAAAACACACATCTACATTTAAAAGAATAAAAGACAAACACATCTACGGCTAAAAGATAAAAGAAAAACACACATCTACAGCTAAAAGAATAAAAGAAAAACGCAAATCTACGGCTAAAAGAATAAAAGAAAAACGCACATCTACGGCTAAAAGATAAAAGAAAAACACACATCTACAGCTAAAAGAATAAAAGAAAAACACATCTACGGCTAAAAGAATAAAAGAAAAACACATCTTCGGCTAAAAGAATAAAAGAAAAACACATCTACAGCTAAAAGAATAAAAGAAAAACACATCTTCGGCTAAAAGAATAAAAGAAAAACACACATCTACGGCTAAAAGAATAAAAGAAAAACACACATCTACAGCTAAAAGAATAAAAGAAAAACACACATCTACGGCTAAAAGAATAAAAGAAAAACACACATCTACGGCTGAAAGAATAAAAGAAAACACACATCTACGACTAACAGAATAAGCCCAACTGTCCCCGGTCTCGTTGTCCTTCCAGCTCATGTCTCAGTTGAACACACTCAGTGCTTTTGCAGTAAATCTGTTGGTGTTTGTTACAGGTGTCTGATCAGTTTGAAACACTGTCTGTGTGAACCATCAGCGTTACTATGGAAACCATGTCCTCTTCCTCTTTTGCAGCAACTGGTGTCTGTGCGTCTTTCTGACGGTCAGACTGGAGACATGATGGTCTTGGGAAACGTCCGTCACAAACTGGTTTTATCGCCGGACTTCCACACGTTCCTGCAACAAACGGCAGCGCAACAGCAGCAACAATCCTGACAACGGACATGCTAAGGACACCCTAAGGACATGCTAAGGACACCCTAAGGACATGCTAAGGACATGCTAAGGACACACTACGTACACACTACGTACACACTAAGGACACCCTGAGGACACGTTAAGGACACACTGATACTACAGACACATGATACTATGGACACACTGATGTGATGTGGTGATCAGTGTGATACTTTGCAGATCTGTCCCTAGGACAGTGGTTCTTAACCTGGGTTCGATCGAACCCTAGGGGTTCGGTGAGTCAGTCTCAGGGGTTCGGTGGAGGTCAAGACACACACTCTACTCATTAGTCGGGTGTGTGTGTTGGGCTAGGTCCGTGTATGTAAACAAACGGCTTCGGAGACTCTTTCTCTGATTGACATCCAATATACGCGGTGTATTGTTGTTGCTTATAGCACTACAACACATCCGGAAGTGTTTATAATCTCTTCCACTCGTCAGACGATGAATTATTTGAGTATTTTCCACATCGTTGTTATGACTTTTGCTACTTCCTGTTAACCACGGAGGCAGCCATGTGTAGCGTTTGTTTACATTTTTCGGTCACTGCACTGGTCAGTTACAATCATGTGACGACCGACGCACCGTCGCGGATGGAGAAATCGTATTACGCTAAAGCCGAGCTAGTGCCGTAATAAAACAACGATCACAAAAATACTGAAGGAGTAACGAGAACTTTTTTTTGATACACTACATGCAATTATCTTTTTTGGTAGTATTAAAAAAGGTCATGTCTTTGTGAAAAGGTATGTAATTTGTTGTGAGTTCATGCACTGTATTGGTTTTGTTCTTTGAACACAGTTATGTTAATGTACAGTTCATTTTGTGCACCAGTAAAACATATACCTGTGTCTTGAATTTGAAAAAAATCACATTTTATTTTTTAATAAAGAAGGGTTCGGTGAAAGCGCATATGAAACTGCTGGGGTTCAGTACCTCCAACAAGGTTAAGAACCACTGCCCTAGGAGTTGAATGTCTTGTAAATAGAAGAGAATCCAACAGCAGGGTTCTCACTTGGATTTTTTCACAGCGTAGGGGCACCATGTGGCAAGTGATGTTGCTGGGTGGGCGTCAGACAATACCAAGGCACACAAAAGGGTGTTAATTATATTGTTCTCATTTCCTGTCTGCAGCGCTTTGCACCCAAGACAAAGGAATATATTTTTTCAAATTCAAATCTCGTTATCATTATGCTGGACGATCACACACACACACAAAAAAACACCGCTACGCTGGTTGAAAGACAGCGTCGCGGGTCAAATCTCAGCATCGAGGCCCTGACGTTCAATGACGCTAGCGAGAACCCTGAACAGGATCAGTCCTTTCACATCATGTTCACTGGACTGGATGAAGCGTCCTGTTGTGTTCATCAAACACCAGTTATTTATCCTGTCCCAGTATCAGTCCAAAGTCAGTTGACTGTACTTTCTTACATGTGAAGTGTTGTAGTTTTGTCTTATGCAGTAATAGTTCTCCTCTGTGTTCGGTGTTTGTACAGACACATTAGCCTGTGTTATTCTTTTGACTCATTCTGTCTTTTATACAGCGTTAAAGGTCATATAGAAACATCCTTGTAGAAAAGTGTATTTAATGTTTATTCAATAAAGACAGTACAAAGAAAACAGAGTAGAGCTAAATACATTCTACAGCAGAATTAACGGTCAATACTGGAAATGACTAAACAAACACTGGCTGGATCGGTTAGAGCTGTACTTGGAACTGGTCTTTATTTGAAACTAAACTTAAACCTTTTTCATAGTGGGCTCATTAGAGAAGGAAGAGAAAAGGTGTTAATGATTGAATGAACTCAGGCTTTTTCATCAACATGTACTTGGACCGGGTCAGAACCCACAGTTTGGTCACTGGGGTGTTCTTCTCTGACTTGCTTTGAAAAGTGAAATCACTGGAAATAGTATGAACATCTACTACACAAATCTACATTGTTTTACTAATGAGGAAAAAGGTTGTTTTTTGAATAACATGTACTTAACTTTATCATACACATTTCTACTGTAAATGACAACAGTGTATTAGGGCTACTTAAGAAAAAAAATACACTTGTCACAACAGGAATAAAGTCAATATTTAACGAGGAGAAAGTCGTAGTTTTAAAAAACTCATTTAACGAGGATAAAGTCGTTATTTAACGAGAATAGTCGTTAATTAACAAGAATAAAGTTGTAGTTTTAAAAAACTCATTTAACAAGTATAAAGTTAATTAACAAGAATAAAGTCGTTTTAAAAAACTCATTTAACAAGAATAAAGTTGCTAATTAACAAGAATAAAGTCATTTAATGAGAATAAAGTCATAGTTTTAAAAAACTCATTATTTAATGAGAATAAAGTCGTTAACAAAAATAAAGTCTTTGATTAACGAGAATAAAGTCATTATTTAACGAGAATAAAGTCGTACTTTTATGAGATTAAACTCGTAATATTTTGAAAATTCGACAGTTTCTGGTTTTACAGTGAAGGCAACAAACAAAGCAGTAGCTTTCCCTTCTGTTGGACTCAAAAAGTAGGAGTAGAATCCTCAGTTTGTTCAGAAACACTAAACCCTCTGTATAGTTCTCTGCTGTTTCCACTGATAGCCCTACAGCTGACCACTTCAACAGTTTCTCCTCCACAGAAGAGGCAGTTTGCTACAAATCAGTACTTACAACAAACCCAAACGTGTGCAAACTCACTTTAAAGTCCTTATACTAATGTGTTGATGGGAGGATAGACTCAGTATTTGGCCTTTGTGCCTAACCCCCAAATGAAAGGAGAACTGCACTAAATGTTCCAAGTTCTACATTAGTCAATGAGTGGGTACGACCTCTCATATTATGACTTTATTCTCATTAAATAATGAGTTTTTTAAAACTATGACTTTATTCTTGTTAAATAACCACTTTCTCGTAGTGACAAGCATTTTTTTTTCTTATGTGGCCCAAATATGCCATCGTAGTAAATGGCTGCATTGTACAACATAAGGTTAAGTGGTACCGCAGTAGTGACAGTAGAAACACACCCGTACGTGGCCTGTTGTGTCTGTGCATCATGTTTTTATCCACAGTTGGAAGCTCAGGTGGGACTGGTCCAGTTTGTCCAACCAGGAGGTCTGAGTGACTGTTGGTTGAACCACCGGTGATGTCCGTTACACCTGCTGTGATGTTCCTTCACACGTCAACCTCACTACGGAAAAGGTCCATGGACGGTTCACTTAGCACCGATGGACTGACGTGTGTTTACCTTTCTGTTCCCATGGTAACAGCCGAGTCAAACATCTACGCTTCACACACCTGTAAGGTCAGTTTGACGAAGACTTCATTAGAAATTTGTTTTTGGAAATTTATTTAGTTCAAGAACCATGTAGCAACTTCAAAGAATGAGGTTTAAAAAAAAAAAAGAAAAAACACTAGGCGTATAATCCTCATGCAAGAGCACTTCTGTGTGTGGAACGTCTGTTTTTAGTTCAGTGGATTCATAAGCAATGGAGTTGGACACTGAAGACGTCCACACACATAGGGTGAGGGTGCGTCCCCCATCTGTCTACGTGAAATACATGGACAACAAAATGAAATCATACTGATATTATCAAAGGGACGTCGAAGTGATGGAGCTGAGGACGTATACACAACCCAAACTCACAGGTGTGTATTTTCCAGACACAGCAGTGACCTTTACTCTCCTGAACACTGAAGATCCACTAAAATGGAGGGGGGGGGTCTGCAGCTCTGGTCCCAATGACAGTGGTGTTTTGCTTTCATTATGTTTGGTTTCAGTGGATGGAGGCGTCGCTGAGCAGACACAGGAGGATGCTGGGAAATGACTGAAGCTCTAAACACATCTTGCTCTGACTCTTCAAACTCTGTTCTGATGAACCTACGGACAATGATGACGACAGAAAAACCTGTTACTGTCAAGTTTGGGGGGAAAAAGGGGCTAAGTCATGGGTACTTCCTGTTGTCCGTTGTAATGGAAACGTGTTTTCCTGTAGAGTCAGGTGTTCTTGGTGGAGCTGCTCTTTGTCTTTCTGGCTGCTTGTGCCTTCCCTTTCACACCGGTCTTTTTGGCTGCTGTGCTGGTGCTGGTGCTCTTCGCCTTTGTCTTGGCCTTCGTTTTGGTCTTGGCGCTCTTCTTGGAGGCCGTGGTGCTCCGACCTGTAGCTTTCTTCCTAATGGACAGGCTCTGCTCTCGCACCAGGTCTTCCCGTCCTATCTCCACCATGTGGTCCTCCCACGACTTCATCTCGTTCTTGTAACGGATCTTGTCGTCCTCAGCCAGGTGTGTGTAGACCTGACACATGGAGGAAAAAAAAAAGGTCAACATTGAAACCAGTTTAAAGGCCTTATCGACACGACGACAGCGCGAGAGCTGTGTCTGACCTGTTTCTGGTGGCTGAACAGATTCTTCCAGTCCTCAAACAGTGACTTCATCTTTGCCTGAATGAAAAACACACCAGGGTAATTGGACAACTGCTGAAAATAGGACCAAGTATCAAGAACCAGTTGAATGTATGAGGTTGTCAGGTACTGTCTATGTTCCAGTCCTTTGGTCTGGATGCACATCAATCTAACTATAGAAGTGGACGGGACTTTCACTGGAGGAGAACTCAACTCATCCAATCACAGTCCATATATGACTTCTATCAGTGATCAATAGGAACGAGACTGATATCTGGAACCATTTACATGTTCTAAACCACAGGTGTCAAACTCCGGTTGAGGGCCGCTATCCTGCATGTTTTAGATATTTTCCTCTTACAGCCACACCTGGTTCAATTAATGATCAGCTCATCATCATGCTCTGCAGAAGCCTGATAACGATGGAATGGCTTCCAGGTTTGATGGAAGAGGGAAACATCTAAAACATGCAGGATACCGGCCCTCGAGGATCTGAGTTTGACACCCCTGTTATAAACCATCAACATATAGACCATTAGAAGGAAAGGATCATTTAGAATATTTAAAAAAAATCATCAAAAATAAAAAATAAAAATTTCTCAAAACTGTGAACAAACTTTGTAGACATTGACCCCAAGAAGAAACATGTAACATCTGAAATGAATCCGACAGTAGTTTCATTGGAGAAGATGCTAACGAAGACGACGACGAAGAAGATGAAGGCGATGAAGATGAAGACGACGACGATAACGAAGATGATGTAGAAGACAACAAAGATGAGGACAAAGACGACAACGAAGAAGATGAGGACAACCAAGATGACGACGCTGGACACGGTGCCTTCACAATAGCTCATGGTGTATCAGCCGGTGAGATAAAAACTAAAACTAACAGTGAACTAGAGCTGCAATGAGTACTCGAGTAATTTGAGTACAAAAAAATCCTAAAATCTTATTTTTTTTTGCCTCAAGTATTCATTTGATTATTAATTCTGTTAAGCCACTCTAGCTTGGACCGCTGTTCACTGCCAGGACCCGGTGCTTGGTACCCGGGACAGGCATGCCCCTCCCCCACACCCAGACACACCCCCTCTGGGTGAATCAGAAGGATGGGCAGCAGCCCCAGTGAGGAACCAGCTGTTCATCCATGCAGGTGTCATGGCTGAGGTTGAATATCGGGGGAGTCACCCTGTCCACACCTGTCTGAAGGCTGCCAGCCTGTCCGCCGCACTGCGACAACGCAGGCAGGACCGGGATAGTCGGTGATCGAAGCGGATCATGACGTTGATGTGTTAGAATGGCTTTAGGGACATGGTGGAGCCAAACACAGACCGAACTGTCTGTTTGTCCCACATGCTGCGGGTTGCAGGGGCGGTACACCCCCACCGGCAGGAGGAGGCCCAAATACACGCACATATGTGGGGTTGGTACCGGTCTGGTCCCAGACGGACCGTTTTCCCTGGAGGCTGGTCTAGTCCATGGTCATCTGGACTATCTGGTCAGTGAGACAGAAGTTGAAACCCCCTCCAGGCTCCTGATCCAGGCCATGGTCACCCCGGTGGCCGTGGGAAAATAGCAAAGGTATCCTTGCATCCTTGCAGACTAGAACTACATCTGCAAATGGACGTCCATCAGTCCTGGTGCATCTATAGCCTGTCCGTCCATGGGAGTGGATCTCTCCTTCACTGTGGTTCTCCCTGAGGTTTCTCCCTTTTCCCACTGGGTTTTGAGTTTTTCCTTGCCGAGAAGGAGGGTCTAAGGACGGGGGATGCCCTGGACACTACTCATTTTCTTGCTGTTTATTTGACTGTTGTTTACTCCAACTGCCTCTGTAAAGCCCTTTGAGATAACCTTGTTGTGATATTGGGCTATACAAATAAAGTTGAATTGAACTGAATTGAAAGGTGGGGGGGCACGGTATTCAAGAGTATCCAAGAGATCCATCCCCCTCACGTGAACCTCGTCTATACTGAAATGTTGCTCTATCGTGTCAGGTAGTGACGCAAAGTCAGAAATGCCCATGTCTTCTACCCTGCTCCTCTTCAGACCCACCTGCAGCCGCAATCGAATTATTGTTTAAAAATGAAAAAAAATTAAAATCCAATTACTTGATAAATCGCTGAAATTTTCGGTAAAACACTGGACTTTAAATAGAATCTACAGCTGCAGCCCTACAGTGAACTAAATCATTTTGTTAAGGGAAAAGACAATGACTAAATAAGTCCAACCTCCAGTGTTGAGTAGAACCATACCCCTGACCCCCCTACCCCCTACCCCAGTGATGAGCTGCTGACCTGTGTGGTGGCTCCTCTGGCCTCTTCAAAATGCTCCGACATGAAGATGTTGAAGGCAGAGCGAGGACGTTTCGGTTTTCCCAAGCTGGTTAACTCCTGACGCGCGCACACACACACACACACACACACACACACACACACACACACACACACACACACACACACACACACACACACACAGAAGGCAGTGGAAAAGATGAGCTTCCATATGTATGACACTGATCTGCCAACACTAATAACAGATCTTCAATCTCATGCTCTAGGACAAACATTTGCTATTCTTTTCTGTCTGTTATCAGCCTTTCATCTGTTGAGGAGTTATGTAATGTTCAACTCTTTGTAAGTCTCCCATATAAAAGTTATGTCATCCACAGACCAGTTTGGTTTTGTAAAAACTCCTCCTCCTTGTTTCCAACTACTGAGGCGTTTCCTTTTCAGTCTGACTGGGCTGTGGCTGATTATTACTGAAATATTCAGGTAAATGTAAACACACTGTTCAGCTCATTGATTACTTGATGGATCGTGTTTTGTTTTTGTTTGTTTTTTAATTGTGTTCTAAAGGTTTCACAGAGCTAACATAACCACACAGCACAAAATAGATTCAAAGAAGGCTTCTTTAGCAAGGTTATAATAGTTTTGGATTTTTCATTATAGTTTAGTTTTACTTAGTTTTGACTTTTTTTCTCTAATTCAGTTAGTTTTAATTAGTTTTTAGAGCAGGTTTGCTAGTTTTTATTAGTTTTTGTTTTTTTGTTCTAAATGCTTCATTTTAGTTTAGTTTTATTTTTATATCTTTTCTCTTCTTTGCCGTTGTATTCAAATAAATCCCAGACAGGACTCTGCTGCTTTCTCCCAACTTTAGTCTCCATGTTTCCAGGTAGAGTGGGGACGAGAAGACGACTGTAAACAACGAGTGACGAGAAGTGATGGACCGTGAAGTGCCGTATGGTGCCGCTAGCTAAAATTGCTCGAGCAAAATAAATTGATTTCATATCAATCCAACACTGGCAAAGACGAAAACGAAGGGAATTTTATCCATAATTTCTATACGTTTTAGTTAGTTTTGTAAGCACACAATACAGTTTCAGTTAGTTATCATTTTTTCTTTTAATTATAGTTTTTATTTATTTCAGTTAACGAACATTTTTTTCAATTCTAGTTTTTATCATTTCGTTAGTTTTCGTTAACGATAACAACTTTGTTCTTTAGTTGGACTAAAACCTTCTGTAGCCCACAACTCCAACAGGATGAATTCCACAGTGATGCTTCTTTTACCTCAGAGACACCGACCCCTAAGTGCTTTACATTATTGTTCCATTATTCATTCACTCTCACATTCTCCCTCTGGTGGTTTTAAACTACATCTGTGTCCACAGCTGTCCTGGGACTCTAACCCTAACCCTGGGGCAGGCTGGCGAAGGCGTGGCTGCCAATCTGCGCCTACGGCCCCTCCCACCACCACCGAGCATTCATACGCATTCATACACCAGTGTGAGTGGGGTTGGGTGGATGAGTGGGTGGGTGTCTGCTGCAGGACCTGTCCCTGTCCTACCCTTTTCTTGCGAATGGCCTTCCTCTTGGCCGTCCTCGCCCTCTTCTCCAGAGCCTGTTGCTGAGCCTGGGCCGGGCTCAGCTGAGCCTGGTATCGCTGCAGGTCCACCTTAAACTGCTCTCGGGCCCGAACAGACGCCTCCTCAAATGGCTGCAAGGAAACAGAGCGGACAGTCACAGCTCCAACCCTGGACCATGGACCACATGGATTCATTTGAATAGTTTGCATTCATGAAATTGAACTAAATCATTTTTACCATGATGAAAAATCTTTCATTTTCAAAAATTAATTCATTCATTAAATTAGTTAATTCATTAGTTTTACTTCTATTTTGGAACCAAAATTACAATCCAAGTACTTTTATTACTGTTTGATCAAATCTCCATGTTATTTGGTCCTGGACGATAACTGGACTGGAAACGACTCAGATAAATACACATGGACATTTACAGGTTCAACATAATCCCTAATGTTCTTTTAACATTCAGTACAAATTATACTAAAGTAAAACATGAAAAAAAAACTGATGAGACCTTTGAAGGAATTCTGTTTTAAGAAACTTCCTGTCAAAATTTTCCATGGACTGAGCCCCATGTACCGGCTACAGTGAAGGAGTAGTTTAGAACACGGAAGGGTTTAGAACAACAAAGGGTTTGGAACACGGAAGGGTTTAGAACACGGAAGGGTTTAGAACATGGAGGGTTTAAGACATGGAAGGGTTCAGAACAACAAAGCATTTAGAACACGGAAGGGTTTAGAACATGGAAGGGTTTAGAACAACAAAGGGTTTAGAACAGGGAAGTGTTCTCTCTGATGTTCTGGACTCATGTCCTGTTGTAGTTTTTTTTGTTTAGATAAGACTTTTGTCATGTCCAGTGTTAAAAACCTTCGCCCCCGTTTCACATTTCTTCATAAACGTCAGTGTTTGTTGAACCACACTGTTCCCTATTTTACAACATCAACAGACCAACAGGGCACAGAAGCCTTTACCTGTCCATAAGACAACATCATGTTCAGTGTTTTTTTGAAGTAAATCTACATTTCACTGCAAATTAACTCTTGATTTCATCACATGATCTACTTCTAGATGAACTGGAAAGAATAACAGACAAAGGACTGGAATACCCGCTTCTGTTCTGGACTCAGTGTTCTCCACTGCTGGGCAATTTTCCTGATGATATCCACTGATTTAATTTCTAAAAAGAGAAGAGAATTATATATGAATCATCAGCAGCATTGTTTGATGGAGCCACAACAGAAGAAACTTTAGATGTAGTTATTGTTGCAACATAACTAAACGTTTGATCTTAGCTGTTGCGCTGTACTACTTGACAGCTTTGGCCGTAACTGGTCATAAAAATCAATAATGTCCTTTCAGTTTTCTGTAATTCAAGTGTCCTGGGTGGAATTGAGAGTAGTACCCCCTTCTCTGGACTCGTGGGGTGGGATGGGGCGGGATGGTTGTGTTAATTCAATACATGATTGACAGATGTAATTAACAGCTGATCAGATTCTGTCAGTCGTGACTCTACTGCTCGACTCCACCAGTAGGAGTCATGAAATGTCGTCAGGTTTATTTATCTTCAGATTTTGTTCAAATCCATGTGTTAATTTCTTTTGTTTCCAGCTGGTTCCAGCAGCTATTTCCTGGTGTGACTAATCCAATGGTTCCCAACCTTTTTTGGCTCGTGACCCCATTTTAACATCACAAATTTCTGGTGACCCCAGACATTCAAAATAGAGACTTTTTTTTTTGTTAAAATTAATTTGGTTTTGATCATGTAATAGTTTGCTATAATATGTTGCAAATAAACGTTAATTTTACACAACATTTAGGCTATATACTATCAATTTTTATTAGTAAGTTTTCATTTTTTAAATTTTTTTTATCAATTACAAGAAATTTCAGGCGATCCCATTTGAATTCCAGGCCACCCTACGAGGGGTCCAGACCCTAAGGTTAAAAAACACCACATTAACTGCTCCCAATCCCCTTTTTAAGTTGTTTGGTGCAGTCTGTTCTTTCTCAATTGATAAAATCTTGCACCACAAACATCTGAAACCAGTGTTCAAGGGGTTAAACTGAAATCAGGAGGTAAGAGGGTCTTCTTTAGAGGCTCACCTGGGGTGTATATCCACCAACAGCACCAAAGTTTGCATTGTAATAATGTTGATCCTTTTACAGTGTAACCTTCCCCCTTTAGTATGTTTTTTTTTTTTTTGTTTTTTTTGCCTTTTGTTTTTATCAATTACTAGAAATTTCAGGCGACCCCATTTGAATTCCAGGTGACCAACCTCATGTGGGGTCCCGACCCCAAGGTGGAAAAACACTGGACTAATCCTTTCGGTATCACTGTACCTGGCTCATGTGATGAGATGTTTCTAGACTGTTGCAGGGGTTTACCTGGGTGTTGTCTGGTGATGATGGGCTGCTGTTGCATCACGAATCTCATGTATCCATTCAGAGGTCTTTTTGGCGGCCCACTGGCCTGAGAGGTCAGACATTTCACTGAACTCCCATAAGCCCCTGGGAGGACAGTGGTCCACCTACCACACATTGACAAAGATTAATGTTATCTCTAGGAAACACTTGCACTTCCATTTCATCCATATTTACAGCTCACTATACACTCAGCTCTGCCTTGAACCACTGGACACAATATTCAACACAGTAACACTGAATTAAAGACACTTTTAAAAATGATCTTTGGTTTCTATCATTTGTTGTTAAATCATTTTTGTAGAGACACAATGTTTCACCGTTGAGATAAAAAAAAGTAAGTCCAAATAATTTAGGTGGACAGGTTGTGAAAGCTGATGGTTAAAGTAACTAGGGATGTAACAATTACTGGTATAACGATAAACCATGGTAAAACTGCAGACGGTTAGTATTACCGTTTAAATTCTAATTATCACGATAACCGTGTTTGATTACTGCACTTTTCTGGAGAAAACGCCTATGTAAAGATATGGTTTTATGTCAAATATTTGAGTATAGTTTTAATTTATTACAATTTTAATTGTATATACCTAATACTTGGAACCAATACTCACTTTTAAAGTCTTTGAAAAGGTTCGTTAAGGATCTTTGTGTTATTTATGCAATAAATTATTTACATTTTTTAAATTGGATTTTATACATTTTTTTGTGTTTTCTGGCCTTTTATGTTGATATAGTAGGTTAAAGTGAAAAAAATAATAGACAGATGATATAGATGAAGTTGTGCTGGAAAAAAAGATACCAAACATGGGTACAGGAAACATTTGTTTATATAGTATATAAAGGCAAAATCAAAAGTACTGAAAAACAGACAAAATAGGCTCAGACCACTAAGGGTTAATATTGGAATGTTTCTGCCAACAGAAAGTACATTGTGCCAATTATTTTGTTTTTTTGTTGTTGTTTTTGTTTTTTTTTTTCAAAATACAACTTGGTTAAATTATTTCACTTTATGTATAAGTACTTTTTGAACATTTTGAGCATAATTTCAACAATACCGCAATAATAATGACAACCGTGATAATTTTGGTCACAATAACCGTGATATGAAATTTTCATATCATTACATCCCTAAAAGCAACTCTTTCACCAGTGCTGTTTTTTGCCTGGAAACAAACCAGTCTGGAACATTTTAAAGGCCTTTGTCACAATATCTCTGAATGACCAAGAATTCAAACACTCTAATTCTAAAACAAATTTTTATAAAACAGATAATCACCAGCCGCTGCCACTGGTGAAACACAATCATTTTCTAAAAGCATGTCAGTCAATAAGGCCAACAGCACTCGTATAGACTCAGCCTGTATAATATATATAATATCATGTAGGGCTAATACAACATTTATACTTTTTGTATGATGCAACATCAGAAGCACTCAACATTTAATACAAAGTCAAACTTTGGTTCTCATTTTCCTTATATTTCACTAACTTGTGTGTGTTTTTTTGTACCTGTTGTTCTCTTATACTATTGTGTTGTAAGTTGCTGCTGTCAACTGTGAAATTTCCCCAAAATGGGATCCAAAAAGTCTTATATTATCTTAACAAAAGACAACAGTGGAGATATTACATTTTGAAAACTAAATATTTCTACATTTAAACAACAATTATTCAAAAGAATTAAAGTTGTACATTCTTAGTGTTTCTTGAACATTCAGCATAAATTTAAACTCAGTCCAGTGAAAAATTAACAGTGGAATGGAATGGAAGTTTGCAAGATACCACGGTTTTCATAAATGTTTTCACATGATTTTATTATCCCAGAAAATCCATGACATGAAGAGAAGTGTGAAGTGGCACGGAATGACCCTGACTGATTATGGATTTGGAAAAATTGCCAATGAATTAAATAGTAAAAAAAAAAAAAAAAACTAACTGAATGTTAGTATAATGGTAAATGCTTTAATATATCACATTATTTTCAAATAGTAGGTCATTAATTTGAGATTTGCCGTTATAATTCTGTATATAATTGCCGTTATAATTCTGCTATATTGGATTAAATACAACGGTGCATCTCATTATTCTGACATCATTTTGAGCCACTACTGAATTCTTGACCAACCTTGGCACTGTCTACACTATTTGGTTTTTGTACTAACTTCATCCATGCACATTTTCTTGTACCACTGAATTTCCCTGTTGTGTGATCAATCAAGTAGAACTGAAACCGATTAATCAATTAGGTGCTCTAAGTGAATGCAAAAATTCACAATTCGATTAATCGACTTGTATTGATTGAAGGGAAATATTCTTTTGCAGTTTTCCTGAATTGAAGCTTCTTTGTGCGTCACAATAAGCGTCCGTGTGAAACACAACAGTGGGACCAATGTTTAACAGCAGAGAAATGAAGGAAACAAAGCTATGATTCAGGAGAATTGTGGTTGAATTATTTATTTTTTTAAATCACTTTAAGTAGATTAATCATTTCAGCTCTACAATAAAGTTTCATGTAATTTCATCAAATCTAAAAAAAAATTTCCAAAATCTCACTATTGTGAATCTAAGTGTGATATGTTTATCCTTATTTTGCCACTCCAAACTACCCTCCTGTGTTCACTAATTCCATGTGACGCATGCGCAGGTGCTCACACCCCTCCACTGGAGCCGTTCCGTTAATAGACCATGACACTAAACACCTCACATGTACCCGACATTCCTTTAACCTACGACTTACTTTACATAACATTCATCACTTTAAACTTTTCTTCATCATCATATTTAACTGTTCTACGTCAAATTACGGGCAAAATGTTGCAGAAAGCCCCTGAGGCTAGCAGGCTAACAGAACTTTAGCTAGCCACCACAGTAGTTAGAGGAGACTACCTTGTGAGGGTCTGAGTGCAGGAGAACACACTGACAGATTTAGCCCACAGGCTAGCACCTGCCGTCAGGAAGGAGAACGGAGCCATGGCGGACAGCACACACGTCAGAGGAAGGAACGGAGGGTTAATTCTACACGGTCTGACTGTCGGAGGACACTAGTACATGATTACTTTCATGCATGACACTGACACGAAGACCCGTCCTCCTCCTTGTTGACATGCAGGAGCTACAAAAGGCGCCTTCAATCTCTCCCGGTGCATTGTGGGAGAGAGCAAAAACTTCCGTTTCCGCCAAGTTTAACTTCCGGTTCGTATAATAAAATATCTGTATATCTAATGTACATATGGTACAAAGTCAAAGTTACAAAAATAAAAGAAAAAAACAGTAAACATATTAAATACTAAATTTATTTGTTGTCTTACCTCGACAGCATTTAATACTTTATTGCGTCTCTTTTTGAATGCACGAAGACACTTAAGTGTCTTAGCGTTCTACTGCTAATGAATGCTTAAGTGACTTAAACATTCAGTAGCACTAGAATGATTGCCTTTCCCACACATACTAAACACACACACACACACACACACACACACACATATTTATATATATATATATATATATATATATATATATATATATGTATATATATATATATATATATATATATATATATAAAACATGTCGCTTTTTTTTAGAACAGCACAGGTTACAATACAAATATAGCTTTTTTTCATATCAATTATATATATAAAAACATTTGCAATAGAAGACATTATATATAAGTGCTTAATTATAATCATGTATAGAAAGAAAGGAGAAAAGAAAAAGAGGATAGGAAAGATAAGAAAAAGAGAAAGAAGTATGCGAGCTTATACTAGGGGTGTCAAAGTTCAGATGAATATATTAAGGGAAGTATAGATTTTTTTATTATTATTTTTTTTTAAACAACTTTTTAAAATCCAGTTATACATTCTAAAGAATTTCATAGAAAAAGACTTTTTTGTCCAAATGGAGCATCAACATCAAACTTATCCTGAACAGTATTTATAACGAACACACACACACACACACACACATATATATATAAGTATATATAGTATTATATGGATGAAACAAACACGCAGAAACGGCTGGAGGAATATGCATAGAAGGAAGGGAGCTCCTGCCGTTTCCGATGGTGTCTGTTCCAGCTGCCTCTGTCAGGTGGTGTGCGAGCCTTCGCTTCACACAATGCACGTCACGACAAAATTCTGAAGATGCCCGAGTGACCTCCCAGCTCGTTTGTAAACACATGGACAGTTTATGGTGGATGGCACTAAGAAACTGTTCACCGTAATGCAAGAGATTCAGGTGAGTAATGACAGACAGACTTACAGATTCATAACACTGAGGATATGACTGAGGTTTGACAGATTTGATGAAAAATTGGTCACGAAAGTCTCCAGCACCTTTAATTAATTGTGTGGAATGCTGAATGTTGTCCAGAGTATATGATGATGTTTTATGTCTTTTAAACTTCTAGTAACACTCTTTTTTTTTTTTTTTTTTTTTTTTTTTTAGATATTTATGCCGTCAGGGTTTTTCTTTTATATTTTAGTTTCTATACTCTTTTATATACATTATTTATACTTTTTTTATGGGACCTATGACGATTGCACTTTTTAAAATTTCGTTATACCTGTACAATGACAATAAAGATGTACTATTCTATTCTAACTGTTGACCTGCTGATGAACAGCCTGTTGAATTAATAAATTACCACTAATGATGACTCTTCTTTTATTGGTCTCTTGCTCCACTTCTATTGGTGTTTTTGAAGTCCTACATACAACCTGGTTCTGATCCACCATTCAAACATGTCAACTGTCCTTTCTTTCCTTGGTTTTATGGTTCCGCTGAGTGTGTTTTTGTTCTTGTCAGTGATTCTAGGTGTGAGTTGTGTTTGTGCTCAGTTTTAGATCCTAGAAGGACTTACCATGTGAAAAGTGCAAACTGTTCTGGAGAGTTCCTGCTAATGTGGACTTTCTGAAGAAACCTTAAATATAACTGAATGAGGTGTTTCCAGGGTTTAAGAAGCCACATCTAACAGTCCACAACCAAAATCATTGATGTCAAACCACAACAAACGTTGATTCAGTACAAAAAGTTTATTTTCATGTTCCCAAATCCAAACATTTCCAGCTCAATGTGAAGGTTCCAACCAGGCCCTGATGGTCCAGAAGGACCTCCAGAGCTCACACATTCAACTCAGACTGAAAACAACTGTCTGGACATGATTCAGACCATACTGCATCTGAGAGCCCGACTGCTGACATGAGCAACAAAGTGCAAGTACACAAAGTACACAATTAAAAGTTTGGGTTTTAGCTTTTATTTAAAAATCTAAAAAAAAAAAAAAAGCAGAGAAGAGGCTGAATTAGCAGAGTTAAAGTCTATACAGTCAGACAAACTGGTTTAACTGCCCTCCATGGACCTTTACTTCACAGTGTGTATTCCTGAGGTTTACCGTGTTGAACTGCATTGTGGGTAGAGTAGTGCAGGGTTAACCCTTAGGTGCATAAGTGGGTCCAAAACGACCCAGTGAGGTTAGCTACTTTTATTATCTTTGAAATGAAAAGTTATTATTATTTCATATACCAGGTATTCCTAAAAACATGTTGACATCATGTCATTTAAATGTTTAAGTTACGTTTTCTAGATTTTATAAAACTGTATTTTTTTTTATTGCTACCTTAAGCTTCCATAGGTGGGTCAAAATGACCTGCATTCATTTACAATGGAATTACATCTGAACCACTGATCCATCCATCCATCCATCCATCCATCCGTTCTACACCAGGACCAAAGGAGGAGTAGACACCATGTACCAGATGGTTTGCACCTATACCTGCTAGACTCAAACACAAAGGTTAAAAAAACATTTTAAAACTGTTCAAAATGTTTAAAAAATGAAAAATAAAAAATATTTAAAACATAAAATCATTCTTTTGTGGACCAACCTATAATACAAATGATTATTTTTAACATGACAAAATGACAAAAGTGAGATAAAAACACACTGAATGTTGTATTTCTGAGTCCCTTATGGAAAAGTGGAGGGTCCAGACACTTGTGCATCTAAGGGTTAATGACAATGGCTTTGAAATATATATGGACAGTATATGGGCAGTGGCGCCCCCTACTGATCCACAAGGCACACACATGTATTTGGATGGAGCGCAGTTTGCAGACAAAGGCTTCAGTTGACAACAATGAGGGAGACTCTGGAAACACAGAACAGGATCAACAGTTATCAGACTCCTGTGTCTGAACTAACCCTAACCTTAACCTTAACCTTAACACAGAGGGAAAAGGAAAAGACAGTATGAGACACCAGCGTTGACCAACAGAACTTCAAAGACTCCAAACTCCACGTACTCCAGAATGGAGGAGTACAGCTCAGAAGTACAAAAAACCTCTACAGACAAAAACAAAATATACCTTTCAAATGTCCTGAGTCATTAGAACAACTAAAAACAACAAAACACTGAAAGATTGCCATTTGTTTCAGCTGAAGATCTAAGAAATATTTACACTCTGACCATGATCTTTATTCTAACATAAAAGGATCGTATGATCATTGGAGTTTTACGTTAAAAAAAGGTTGGCCACATCATGTTTTCTCGTGTAAAATTAATTTCATGCACATAATGCTCAGTACACCAGTACCTAAACCATACAGGTTTTCATTTCCATCTTCTATCACCAGTCAAAATAAAAAAAAAACTTTAGTTATCAACTCATTTATAACATAAGAAATACACCTGGTTACCCCGATGTGACTGAACTTCAATTATCTGTTCCAGGTTTCACCTTGGAAGTTTCTGGAATTTTTACAATATAAAAAAATAAATCTATTTAGCACAATTTGAAACTGTTAGTTTATATAATGATTATAATATGTCAAACTGATACTATGGAGTATTAAAATATGTCAAGGTCAGATTAAAGTATGGGTAGTATCATTAAACAGCCTGAGCGGGTCTACTTTACACTGGTTTTCTGGACTTCTGACGTAAGTTGGAGCTGTCTGTTAAGGTCAGGTCGGGGGGGGGGGGGGGGGGGAGAGCACAGAGGGTGCCTGTAGGTAAATCTGTTATTGTTTAATATCTGATGACATTTTTATTTTTGTAGGGCACCGCCTTATCTTTACAACCTTTGACCAAGACACTGAGTAAGTCCAGACTAAACCTGTGGACACTGAGTAAGCCCAGACTAAACCTGTGGACGCTGAGTAAGTCCAGACTAAACCTGTGGACACTAAGTCCAGACTAAACCTGTGGACACTAAATCCAGACTAAACCTGTGGACACTGAGAAAGTCCAGACTAAACCTGTGGACACTGAGTAAGCCCAGACTAAACCTGTGGACACTGAGTAAGTCCAGACTAAACCTGTGGACACTAAGTCCAGACTAAACCTGTAGAAACTGAGTAAGTCCAGACTAAACCTTGGACATCAGGTCTGGTGGTTTGGGGGCTGCTTTTCATGACACTGAGGCCGTTACCATCTTGTTATGTTTTTTTTGGAGTAAGACGGGACTTGCCCTTAGGGTCTCCCTTTTGAAGCCCTCACCCCACCCCCCGATCTCTGATTCAGCACATCCTTTAGTTTTAGTTGTGTATCTGTAAACATCTGGACACTAGAGTTGTAGCGATATCATGGTGTTATGATTAACTGAATTTTAAACGTCAGGGTTAATTAAAGGTTAAGGCTACCAAAAACTGTCTGATAAAGTACAGTAGATTCAGAGCAGAACCAAAGATACATTACAGAAGCTGCATTAACATTCCACCAGTAAAAATGAGAAGGAACCAGCTGACGTCTGTGTGAGACAGACAGACGGGTCAGACATTCAGACCAGAAATATGTTTTCAATGTGAACTCACTTTAGTTTCCAGAGAGTTTGTGTTCACTACTGTCATCTGTGCAGCTTCAGGCTCCCACTGTCCAACCCATTCACACCAGTCTGTGCATAGCTTTGGTAGAGTAAGGTTGTTCTCCTCCAGTTCAGACTGTCTAACCCTTACCTTAACCCTTACCCTTCAGGAGGTGAACCTGTGAAGTGATGCAGTAAACACACACTCTGATCACAAACTGCATTAAATAGTCTGATGCTTCACAACAGCGGGAGACAGAGATTACTAACTAATGCACGTTAAGTGTCACTTTCACTTTCGTGGGGGTGAAACCTCGCTTATTTCTCTGACGATAATCGTAACACCAAAGTCTCCAATGGTTCCATCCCTCCTGGACACCCACTACACACCCTGATTTCAACTAGAACCTGTGCAGTGATTCTGTGAATGTCACAACCTTCAAATCTTAGCAGCTGGAATTCAGCGCATAATTCCATCTCAAACCTTTGAGCTGCTTCAGCTGCTTCAGCCCACATGCTAAACCCAGGGTGAACATACTACTACTGTTGTTTTACACATAAACACATGGAGCCGTTCTAGGTTCTGGCCCATTTGGACTTGGACACTGAAGGACAGTCAAACTCCACTGATGACAAACAAAGCAGGACACGGACTCCATCTGACTCTGAAACCACTCAGTGGAACCTTGGAGAAGGTCTGTCACCTAAACAGGTTCAGTTTTCACCTGGACTTCTGTGTCAGCAGGACTGTGTTCCTGAAACTTGGAGGGATCGGGCATGGCCACAGATGAACATGATCCATATGATCCAGTGGAGAGTTAGTCCACTGAAGGACTCTGAGCCCTCTGTAGCTTTTCTTCTGACTGTTACTGGTGTTTTCATGGAACAAACGGACCAAAGGGCACTTTAGGTTTTATGCTAATGATGCTTTTTTTGGATGTACTACATCAGGGCTGCCAGACTCAATTAAGTTCAGGTTTCACATTCAGACCAATGTCATCTCAACTGGATCATTTTTGTCTGTATGTTTGACAGTTTAACCCAAACCCTGAACTAGATCTTCTAATGACATGTTCCTCATATACTTTGGAACTGAGGCTAAACTGTTCACGTCTTCAGTTTGAAGTACTGTGAGTGATGGTTGTATGATCCAGATAAGACTGATGAAGAGGAAACCTGATGTCAGTGATGAGGGGCTCTTTTACACTGTTTGGATAAACTTAACAGTCCATGATACACAAGAAACAAATGCAACATGCATTTGGAAAAATGGCCAAACGAACGGTGACATGAAGTTAAAACCACAAATAAGGGTTTGAACGTGTTTTGGTCTCATTTACACATGAACCAGACTTATTTGAATACATATGCCACGTTTCTACTACGTGGAACCGGCTCGACTCAGCTCGGCTCGGCTCGACTCGGGTACCAGTTACTATTCCTGGAGACCATTTCCATTACAGGATACTACCCACTTTACAGTACCTGGACGTCATAGTGATGCAGTGCGTTACTTCCGTGTCATCTGCTCAGAGAGTTGCTGATAAACTCACTTGTTGCGTGTTGTCTCGTCAAGCTCATGCGGAATTTTTAAATCTGAACCTCCTCGGCGGGTCACAGAGACGACTCTGACCAATCAGTGGTCTGCAGTGTTTACACGTGACGTTGTAGTATCTGGTCCCCAGTCCTGGAACCTCAGCGGAGGTGATACCAAAAAACTAGTACCAGGTACCAGATTCCAAGTCCTTTTTCGTAATGGAAATGCAAAAAGGCCGAGTCGAGTGGAGTAGAGCCGATACCACATAGTGGAAACGCGGCGATAGTAGTATCTGTCATTTTACCTTTATCTCATGAATGTTTAGATTTTATCCATCATCTGGATCTTATCAGGGTTCTTATTTTTGCCAAAGTGTCCATTCCTACTCTGAAGTTGTAGGTTTCATGCCAAAGTCTCCCCATATCACCAGGACATGTTAGATACATACACATGAGTGGATGAAGGAACAGTTTGTGTGTGTGGTTCCATTGGTACAAACACCTGTACACCACAGCCCTGAGAATCTACGAGGGGGAGACTCTTTGTGGGAGGTGTTACCTTCTCCAGGTCCTGTGGGCTGGTGACAGTGAGCAGAGTTAGTGAGTAGTAATGAGCTGTTTGTGCTCAGGAACATGGAGGGGACCAGAGGCTCTGCAGCAGCTTCTGGGTGGAGCTTCAGGGTTGCTGGTTGCTCCACTGGTTGGCCATGGGCCGGCGCAGCAGCTCCTCCACGTGACGGGCCACGTCCATGGTGTCCTCCAGGTCGAAGTCTCCATCTGCGTCCAGCATGGCGTCGCCCCTGACAACAGGAAGTCACACAAACAGGAAGTCACACAAACAGGAAGTCACACAGGAAATGACTGGGATTTATTCAGCTTCATTTAGTTATTGAATGCACTTGACTGTCTCTGGAAACAAGACGAGACGACGTCACCAAAGTAAATGTGTGACCCCTGAGGCCCAGTGTGTGTGTGATCCTATGGAACTAGAACCTACAGCCTTATCCACACAGGACTAGGGATGTCATTAGAACCGATACTCACGATACCATTCAATACTATGAAGAAAAAACGAATTGTCGATATTAATTTTTTTAATAAACAGAAAAGCCGATGCCTGCTTAAGAACCAATCCCATCAGTAGACTACTACTCTTCCGGAATTGCTTTGGTCAGTACGCTTAACAGTTTACAATACAACAGGTACAGGAACTCATGAAAGAATGGACACAGCTGCAGCTAATGCTCCGCCTCGTCTAATGAACAAAAAAGGACCAAAAGTCGTGTGTGGAAGTATTTCAGGTAGACAATCATGACGTGGTTATGGACACGCATAAGCCACTGTGTAAACACTGCCACTGTAGAATTCAAACAAAGGGCGGGGGGGGGGGGGGTGTACCACGAACCATCAGAGCACCTTGGAGACAGGCACCCACATCTGTTTAAAGAATCCAAGGTGAGTTCTATTATTCAGAATTAAACATCTGACGTGATACCATCAGGGCTCCACGTGGTCCGATGGTCCAACACAGTGTTTACAGCTTTGCCCATTCGGATCAACGCCAGTACGAAATTTTGACAACAAGAAAGTATACCAATGGTCACTAACAGACAGACCATGGTCCAGGTCTGGACCCTGAAGCCGTCCCATACGGACCTACAGCTGGTGGTGGAGCGCTTTTGTTTTAACCAGCGTAGCTTAAGGTAGAGTAGATGAGGAAACACACAGACCAATTACATGTATTTAGGACCATCCCATGTGATAACACTCAGCCAATCAGGTGTGTGCACTCAAAGCAGTAAACTGTGACTGACAGTGGAACAGATGAGAGAGTTAGAGGAAACAGCAATATTCATTTATATGCAAATACTTAAAGCAGGGGTCTCAAACATGCAGCCACCAAAGGTTCCAATCCGGTCCGTGGGGTGAATTTGTGAAGAGGAAAATCCCACAGTCAAGGCTGTCGAACTCATTTTAGTTCAGGTTCAAAATGATCTCAAGTAAAATAATAACCTACAAGAAATAATTACCTCCGCCAAGGAGGTTATGTTTTTGCCAGGGTTTGTTTGTTTGTTTGTTTGTTTGTCTGTCCGTTAGTGTGCAACATAACTCAAAAAGTTATGGACAGATTTGGATGAAATTTTCAGGGTTTGTTGGAAATGGGATAAGGAAGAAATGATTAAATTTTGGTGGTGATCGGGGGTAGGGGGGCCCACAGGGGGGGCCACTGATCAGCCTTGGCGGAGGTCTGCGCTCTCCGAGTGTTTCTAGTTACTCCATATTTTCTTCTCAGTTTGATGTGAAAAAAATATTACATTATGCCTATAAATAATGAGAACTTCAAATTTTTGTCTTTGTTTTAGTGCAAAAAATAACATTAAATTAGGAAAATATTTAAATTTACAAACTATCCTGTAACAATAAAATATGAATAACCTGAACAAATATGAATAACCTGAAATGTTGAAAGAAAATTAAGCATGTTTAAATGATAAGTTGATGCATAATATTGTTAAAATTGCACTTATTTTTCTTAAGAAATTTCCGTTTTTTCAGGTTATTCACGTTTTTTGTTTGGATAGTTTATAAAAGTAAATGTTTTCAGAATTTAATGGGTTTTTTTGCACTAAAACACAGACCAAAATCTGGAGTTATCATTATTTGTAGGTTATTATGCTATTATTTTACTGGTCCGGCCCACTGGAGATCAAATCGGACTGAATGTGACCCCTGAAAGAAATGAGTTTGAGACCCCTGACTTAAAGTATTTCTTGTTTAAGTTTATGGGTTCTTCTGATTTTTTTTTTTTTACCTTGGTATCGATTTGGTATCGAGAATCATGTACTTTTAGTGGTATCGGTATTGATTCCTGAATTTTTGGTATCGTGACATCCCTGCACAGGACTACTGGTACCTACAGACCCCTGGGAAACCCACAACTGTGGACGGCCTCTATGATCTTGTGAAGTGACCATGTCTGGAATTCGTAAAATAAATCTTTCCTCATGAGGTCATAAGATAACATTAGTCTCCTAATCTGTCATTTGCGAAGTTCATTTAGTTTTCTCTGGTTCTTTAGCTCTCTTTGTGCCAGTGGAGACAGTGACCACAGTCCAATGATGATACTGACAGAACATGATCCATCCATGAGGCATGAAGACCAAAAGAAGAGGAGGTAGCTCTGCTCACATCAGTGTACATGCACTTACCTTTAACACTCCATATATGTTCAGGCTGTCCACACACTACTCATGTGGAGGTACATCATAGGTGATTCCAAAACCAATGAATGTAAACATGCAGCCTCACAGACTGAACCAACCTGACTGACTTCACTGCACTTCTGTATCAACAGAATTTAGAGCAAAAACATCCTCTGTGTAAATCAAGGGTCTCAAACTCATTTTCTTGCAGGGGCCACATTCAGCCTGATTTGATCTCTAGTGGGCCGGACCAGTAAAATAATAGCATAATAACCTATAAATAATGACAACTCCAAATTTTTGTCTTTGTTTTACTGCAAAAATCCCCCATTAAATTATGAAAATACTTACTTTCCTGAACTATCCGAACAAAAAAAAAAAGTGAATAACCTGAAAAAAAATGAAATTTCTTAAGAAAAATAAGTGCAATTTTAACGATATTATGCCTCAACTAGTCATTTATACATGTACATTATGGATTGGATCTACAAAGACACTAAACACTTAGTAACAGGCAGAAAATTGTTAAAATTGTGCTTAATTTTCTTTAAACATTTCAGATTGTTACAGGATAGTATGAAAAAGTAAATATTTTCATATTTTAATGTTATTTTTTGCACTAAAACAAAGATAAATATTTGAAGTTGTCATTATTTAAAGGCATAACGTAGTATTATTTTTTTCACATCAAACTGAGAAAAAATATATGGAGTCATAGTTTTTTGTAGGTTATTCTGCTGTTATTATTTGACTGTAGATCATATTGGTCTGTATGTGGAACCTGAACTAAAATGAGTTCCACAGCCTTGACTGTGGAATTTTTGCACTGTGTAAATTCATCCCATTGGCCGGATTGGAACCTTTGGCGGGACGCATGTTTGAGACCCCTGATTTAGTGTGTAGTCTGCATTTTTATAACTGTATAAATAATTTATGGTTGCAACAATGATAGTAAAATGTGCAAAAAATAACTGTTATTCATTTCCATATGTTTCCATATGTATGTCCATATGAGCCACTTGAAAAGGGTCCGGTCCTGGAGCCACAGGTTGAACACCCTTGACCTAAGCTAAACCTGGAGGCCAAGTTCATACCTGAACACTGACCTGTCTGGAGGACACTGTTACACACACACTGTAAACATCCCTTTAAGGCAGTCTACAGCTACTGGCAGATGAAGACAGAATCAGAACAGCTGTTTTTGTGTAAACCACCACAGGACAGAGATGTGTACCAGTCACCATCAGCACCTGCGAACCCTGTTTGGACCCAGGAGACACGTGGAGCAGGTATGTGAGTGTGAATGCTAAGAACTGAGGGACATGCTGCTTACATGGGGGGGTAGACTCCAAAGCTGTTGGGGTGTCCCACAGAGGGGGAGGCGGTCTGGTCCATGAAGGACGAAGCTCCTCCGCTGGGTTCAGGGTTTGGAGTGGTGAACCTAGACCACATACAGACTCAGTTATAGTGAGAATCACAGAAATACTCCAAAACCAAACTCAAGTCCAACGTAGCCCAGAGCTCTAAGGGGATTCACTCCATTTTGAAATTCTTTCTTAAATTCATAGTAATAATAATAATAATAATAATAATAATAATGTTCAGGACGATCTCAGCTTTATGGACCTGAGGCCTATTTGTGTCCCAGTTTACTGTAGATAATTCAGCCTAATGGCCTGAAACTCTGAAGTCTGATTTGTTGTAAATGTTCAAATTTGTTGTGAAAACACAACTTCACTCATGTAGACAAAGAGTTTCGGTGCTGAAATAGGTTCAACAAAGTCTGAGCTTCACAAAAGCACCAGAATATATGAATAAAATAATAGGAAGATGTAGAAAACAAGACTGTTTTTAGAGCATAAATGTCATCTGTCATTCTATTTTCACCAAAATACATCACATTTACATACTGTATATTCATTTCTTTTTTTTTTTTATTGCTCCTGCACAGTAAAACAGTTGTTGTCCATCCCACAGAGGACGCCACCTCATTTTTGACGGGTCTATAAACTATAATAGGGTGGGCTGTGTGTATTGATCCGTGATTGGCTCTAACTGTGGGATGATTGGAGGTTAAAGACATACGGTTAATAAGCTCATTTAAACAAGTCCAGGTTACTCAAAAGTAGCATTTGTAACTACATAGGCATTCAGCTCTGACAAACATGACATTCATTTGACATAGAAAGACTAGGATATACATGAAAGGGTTGGTCCAGGACAAACGTGTACTGTACATGTGGCTGATATTCACCAGTGTTCCAAACCCTGACACAGTGCACATGTAAACAGTGCAGGGACCTGAAGCATTAAAAACCATCCTCATGTCTGGAACAAGCATAAGTTACTTTTGATCCCCTGAAAATGGAAGGAGTGTATAACATTTCAAACTCCGCTCAGACATTTGACCAAGCCTTTGTCTGATGTTTGTTGTTGTCATTTCCTTTGTCATGTTGAGTCTCCTTCTGGGAAAAGGCCGTTTCCATTGCACTCATTTGTATTCTTCATATAATCGTACACTAACACGTCAACCTCTTTCCACTGATGTTAGAATGGTAGATTAATACCATACTAATCACAAACCCCATTCTGCAGAGTATAAAAGGATGAAAGTACTTTTTGGAACTTTAACCCTTAGGGGTCCACAGTCACGGCCCCCTGACTCGGTCAGAAGTCGGTCATGTAGACCACCGGGGACAGCTGCATTCGAAAGTGTGGACTTGAAACACTCTCACACTTTTTATTTGATGTTGATAGAGCCAATACAACTGGAGATATGATGGTTTGAACAAATGTGAATAAAAATATGGCAATGAGGTGGGGGGAGAGGTGTTATATTTCTGACCATATCTTCATCATTTTTTGTCCTTCTTTAAAACAGAAAAAACTGGCTGAATCTGTGAATTCTAATCCACATCCACAGACTGCAGTAGCATTACAGGTAAGGGTGAGGATGACCCCACCTGAACTGGATGCAGTAACCAGGAGGACCGAGGGTGGGGAGGTGAGAAAACCAGAGAAAACGCTTATGTAAAGATACACTTTTATGTCAAGTATTTGAGTATAGTTTTAATTTATTACAATTTTGATTTTATATACCTAATATATTGAACCAATAGTCACTTTGAAAGTCTTTGAAAAGGTTCGTTGAGCATCTTTGTGTTATTTATGCGATAAATTATATACATATTTTCAAATCGGATTTTATATTTTTGTGTGTTTTTTGTCCTTTTGTGTTGATATAGTAGGTTAAAATGAAAAAATAATTGACAGATGAGATAGATGAAGTTGTGCTGAAAAAAAAAAGATACCAAACATGGCTATAGGAAACATTTCTTTATATAATATGTAAAGGCAAAATCAAAAGTACTCAAGAACGGCCAAAAAAGGCTCAGACCTCTAAGGGTTAAACTGTGGTTTCTATTTTAATTTGACTTTGGTGTGATGGTGTGATTTTGGTGTGATGCAGTATATGTAAATTATGTTGTCTTCATGGAGGAAGCCTCGACAAAAAGGGGTACAAAAAAAAAAGAACAAAAACATTCTCAAACATCGTGTGAATGAAAAAATCCCTTTACGTTTTGTAGATATTTAACAACAGAAACTCTGAAGACACAGATCCCAGTTACACTATAAATGTATAATGTTATCCATTCAAATTCATATTTTTATCAACTGGATTCAGGTCGTAGTGGAGCAGAACCTCCAAAACCATCAGGTTTGTAAATGGATGGATGTGAAGTGTATTCAACAGTACAGACACACTGACTTACTCTGGTACAACCTGCTTGATCTGTGGTTTGACGTATCCATCCACTGGGGCTTTTGCTGCGACAAACAAACATAGTTTAAGAAGCTAAATCCAATCATTCAGAGTCAAACATTCTGTCAATTATGCAATGATGGAAATACGTTTCAGGTCAGTGTTTTGTCATGACTTCAACATGTTAAGGTAAATGCAGACATGACGTACAGAGAGGGGGGGTGTAGTACTTGGCAAAAACCTCGTCTTTGGGCCGGTCCGGATACAGAAACAGCAGGTGGTTGAGGTCGCTGATGCGGTCGGCCAGAGAGCGGATGGAGAAGTCTTTGGTGGTGTACGGCAGCAGATTCCAGACCAGCCTCTCACCTACAGACAGAAAAAAGGCACTGAGCACAGGTGGGATTCACACCCAGGATATACGAGTAGAGCAGGAGAACCAGGGACCAACACCAAAAGAAAAGCACAACACTCAAATGAACACAACAAAGAAGGACCAACACCAAAAGAAAAGCACAACACTCAAATGAACACAACAAAGAAGGACCAAAACCAAAAGAAAAGCACAACACTCAAATGAACACAACAAACAGGGACCAACACCAAAGAAAAGCACAACACTCAAATGAACACAACAAAGAAGGACCAAAACCAAAAGAAAAGTACAACACTCAAATGAACACAACAAAGAAGGACCAACACCAAAAGAAAAGCACAACACTCAAATGAACACAACAAATGAGGACCAACACAAAAAGAAAAGCACAACACTCAAATGACCACAACAAAAAGGGACCAACACCAAAAGAAAAGCACAGCACTCAAATGAACACAACAAACAAGGACCAACACCAAAAGGAGGAAAAAAACAACACTCAAATGAACACAACAAAGAAGGACCAAAACCAAAAGAAAAGCACAACACTCAAATGAACACAACAAACAAGGACTAACACCAAGAGGAGAAAAACCAAAGCTAGGGATGGGAATTGAGAACCAGTTCTTTTTGAGAACCTGCTTATCGATTCTGCCTTCATTGCACATGCGTGATGATGTCACACATACACTGCATCATTTTGGTTTAGAACGCAGCCAACATGGCATGGAGGCAGAAACGCTCCACAGTATGTCTATATTTCAGATGTAGAGATGACACCAGGGCTACTGGGAACACTGTCAAAGCTTCCATTTGTTCAAAGGGGGAAATCCCTCCAGTATACTCAAATATTTGTCCACAGCATGCACTTCATTTGCAGGAATGTCATGTGTTTGAATGCTTCTGAATCTAGTGGCAGAGCAAAGACCAGGGCGTCATACAGGCCTGGTTCTGGGGAGGGGGGGCAACAAATGTCCTGTCCCCTCAAATAATGCCGCGTTTCCACTACGTGGTACGGGCTCGACTCGACTCAACCTTTTTGCATTTCCATTACGAAAAAGGACCTGGAATCTGGTACCTGATACTAGTTTTTTGGTATCACCTCCGCCGAGGTTCCAGGACTGGGGACCAGATACTAAAATGTGACGTGTAAACACTGCAGAGCACTGATTGGTCAGAGGGTTGTCTCTGAGACCCGCCGTTTTACAAAAAACAGATACGGAAGTTTACAGTAAATATAGCGGTAGGTTAATCCACATGATGGCAGCCCACAAAACTATACCATTCAGTCAGGAGATTTTGTCTTTGGTGGCCGACGTAAAAATTCAGCATGAGCTTGACGAGACAACACGCAACGAGTGAGTTTATCAGTAACTATGAGGAGACAACACGGAAGTAACGCACCACATCGTTATGACGTCCAGGTACTGTAAAGTGGGTAGTATCCTGTAATGGAAACGGTCTCCAGGAATACGACCTGGTACTCGAGTCGAGTTGAGCCAGTTCCACATAATGGAAACGTGGCGTAAGTTTCTGAAGGTAGGGAAAAGGAAAATGAGGTGCACAACACCGGGAGAAAGAGGAATTAGTAAAGTGTCTTAAGTTTCACTAAAGTACCTTTACAGCCATTGAACAGTACCTGTACCGTCATTCAACAGTACCTTTACCGTCATTGAACACCTCAACCAGAGAGTGTCTCTGTCGGTGGCCCTTCATACCTGACTTGTTGGGGTTTTCTGCCACCCAGGCGATGGTGATGCCTCCAATCTCAGAGTCACTGAAGCGCAGCAGGAAGGTTCCGTTGGGTTTGGACAACAGCATGTCCTGAGCCTGCTGCTTGTTAACAAAGCCCAGAATGGCCCTGAGGGATTCCACACAAAGAAGGTTTCATTAACTGATAACCACATGGGTGGGTGGCTGGGTCTGTCTGTCTATTAGAGCTATTAAACCAATCCAGCAGAACAGAGAAGAACTACCAAGAACAACCTGGATAAATAAGAACCTACACAGACACCCACCAGACCAAGGAGAGACAGACAGAGATGAGGCTTGTTTTCATCAAGACATTATAAGTGAAAAAATCTGTTGACATTTAACTAATTCATAATTATACTAATGCTCTCTCTTATGTGGAACACATGGAGCTGTGCATTCTGGCTGTGTGTGTGTGTGTGTGTGTGTGGGGGGGGGGGGGGGGGGGGTGCAGAGCCTTGTCATTCATCAGTGTGGCTGCTCATGTTTTACTGTCATGTCTCACCATGGTCATAACTGTCTTATTCACTGACATAAAACCATCTGGGAAATAATAGTATGAGTCATTACCCATCATTCCAGTGAGGCTTGAGATGTTTCTTCATAAGCTCCACAACTCCATCAAACCACTGCCAAAAAGTGAAGTTTCGTCCTGGTAAGCTCTCCTGTTCAAATTAAACACATTTACATTGACACATTGATGAAGGTTACCCACAGGCAGCATGATCAGACAAGAGATTCAAATTCATATATATATATATATATATATATATATATATATATATATATATATATATATATATATATATATACACATATATATATATATATGTATACACACACACATTAGGGATGCAAAATATCGATTAATCCATTAATCATTAGTTGACTGACCTTATTGATCAATTAACGATTAATTGATAAGAGGCGATTTTCCTGTGAACCTGAATTTCTCTTTCGATAGGGTCTATAAGAATAAAAGCTAAATATTGTTTCTATACTTCATGAAAAAAGCATGTCATATTCCTTAATGATTGATTTCTTGAACCATTGGATACAGTACAGACAATGACATGTATGGAGTAGAACTAAAGAAATTCTGCAGAGAAATTCAATGAAATAAATGGATCTGAAGAGGGGCAGTTTAGAAGAAACGGGCATTTCTGACTTTGCATCACTGACATGATGGAGCCAGGTTTTAAGACCCCGTGGGAGCCCTGATTACAGACATGAACACTTGGAATCCACCACTCTGTTCATAACGATCACAATATTTTAAATAATGTGGTGAACAGACCCATTTAAAGACTACTCAGGTGTGACTGTAGGGTGTGTGGAAACCATTGGATCTACATGTCTCTGTTGGGTCATGTGTTTGTCCTGCTACAGTCCAAACGTACATCCTTGATCTTTCTGTAGGACTCTTTCATATTAGTCTAATAACCTGTGGTCTTAGATCCTGGTCTACGGTGCTTTGGTTCAGTTGGACCAGGATCTGCTGTGGTTCTGGTGTTTTTGTATGTCTGTTTGGCAGTGTTCTTGTGGACTGCACTGACCCGGTTGAACTGGGCCCAGGATATGGTCATGTTGTGATAGTCTTCAGGGTTGTTGCTGCTGCTCGTAAAGGCCTTCTGTGCGAGGAACACCAGGTTGTCTTCGGTCAAGCCCCGCCCACTGTGCATCTCTGCCTTGTACTTCATGTTGAGGGCCTCACAGAGCTGGGGCCACAGGACTTTGTCTGGTACGATGAAGGGGACTCGGCCCTGAGGACAAAACATGACAGGACCAAACAGACAAAGACAAGTTCAAATACAAAATTACGTCGATTTCACTTTTACAACAAAACAATAACAATAATACTACTAATGGAATAGATTTCTATGGCACTTTACATTATTAATCCATTATTCATTCACCCTCACATTCTCACTCTGTGGTAGTAAACTACATCTGCATCCACATGGGGGCGTGGCTGCCAACACACACCAAACAGCCCCTCCCACAACCACCAAACATTCATACACCAGTGTGACTGACACTGGAAGTCTGGAGGGTGAAGGGTCCTGCCCAAGGACTAGGGCGGAGCAGATTTCGAACCGCCAACCCTTTAGTTATTGGATGACGCGCTCTACCTCCTACCTCCACCCACATATTCACTACTGACTATACCTTCATAAAAAAAAAAAAAAAAAAAAAAACAGGAAGAGAAGTGACACTTGACATTTAATGGTCCAACTTCAGCTCCTGAGGTAAAAATAAGGAGATGAAACTGTCAAAATGAATAAACATTAATAATATGGGTGTAAGAAAATATTGGTTCTGCAATATATCACAATATTTCATTTCACGATACTGTATCGATATGAAAAAGTACTGTATCGATATCTTTGGGTATTCATTCAAATGCAGATACAGCAGAGGTTCATTTTTGTTTTTCTTTATTCTTCGTCATTTATTTATTATTATTTAACACTGTTTTATTAAATAACGGTTATTTGAAGCATCCGAAAAGCACTTATTACTGTCTGAGAGGCAGATGTTAGTTCCTTTGTTGGGACAAAAATAATGTTCTGATGTTAGTTATGAACTAATAGAATATGAACATTTGAACAGGATCTTAAACTGTAATGTCGTCTGTAAAACATAATTTAAGCTTTAACACAGGAACATTTTGTGATATAGCATTAGATCCTGTTGGGATAAAATAAAAATGCGTTTAGTATTTGGGAATATTTTGGGTGTAATTCAATTCTTTAAGGAAATAATCATTAAAAAAAAAAGAAACAAACAAAAAATGGCCTTTTTAACAGCATCATGATATAGTGTGATATATCATGATCATGATACATTGTGATCCTAGTATTGTGATTTGTATCGTATCACCACATTCTTGCCAATACACACCCCTTATTAATAAATGACCTACATGAGGTTCATTCCCCTCAGGTCGTGTGAAACACTAGAATCTTTCAGTATCTGGGTGTGCATATGACGCACACTTTGCACTTCATGTTATAAAAGGTCATATTATTTTACACAATTTGTATTACAGGGTTTGTACATGTTTGTGAAGGTCAAATTCAGGTACTTTTAAGGATCATTTTCACATTTTTCCAGCACAGCCCCTTATCACTGAGGTCGAATCCATATCCACATGAACACATATACTCAGGATTATTTATATTCACTATTTATCGCAATAATGTACACTGAATTGTGCTATAAAGGTCTAAAATTATGTTTCATAACAGCAAAAAGTTAATAAATTAAAGGAGAACAGAAAGTTTTATCCAAATAAAGGGCAGACACTTGGTGTTCTTCAGACACACTGACACCAAAGACACAAATGTTCGGATCAAACTGGACCTGGAGTCAACCTAGAACACCTGGAACCGACTCCACCTCTGTAAGTAGCTGTGGCTTGAGTTAATATTATAAAGAAATCACATCATGCAGTTACAATTCCAAGCACTTTCAAGCACTTCAACTAAAATTCAAGCACTTTTCAGACTTTGAAAACACAACATTGAAATTCAAGCATTTTCAAGGACTTCAAGCCCTGTATGAACCCAGGTTTTAGGTCTGAATTCAACAGCTGTTCATTTGTGTCTGATTGTTTAAATTCTGGTCCATCCACTGAAACCATCCAATAATAAACAGTGCTAAATTCCTACACTAACACCCTTCTACCAAGTGAGCACAAAATACACACTGATACATTTAACATTTCACCTAGAACCAAAAATAATAATGGATATGAACCAATGTTGATGATAATCACTGACATATGACAGGAGGGGGAAAAAAAATTAAACAAATAAATATATATAAAAAGTTATCTAATTTTTATGTAGAATATTGAAAAACAAGAGGGTTTTTTTGCATAAAAAATGGTTTGTTTACAATAGAAAAATGACATTTAAAGGGTTAAATTAAGAGTATTTGGTATTTTCATTTGTGGCTCAAGTTGTTGAAAAATACAAAAAATATAAAAAACTTAAGAACAAACTGTATGAAATACATTTTGACATGACTAGGGCACTGCACAGATGAGGTGTTTTTGGTGGTTAGAAGAACCTCTATGGGCGGGTTAGGGTTAGTTACCGGAGGGTTAATAATGATGACCATTCAGCTCCTAATATTTGGATACTGGCAGCGGAAAAAAAAACAACTAAACCTGCAGTTTTGTGGCTGACTTGTGTCATTTTAAAGCTTTTTCATCATTTTCATCCACAGTTTTTTTGTGTTTAGTGACTGAACCTCAGTCCAGAATATGTCTTTACAGGTGTATCTTTCTGTACATTTATGCTGCGTTTCCACTACGTGGTACCAGCTCGACTCGACTCGGCTTTTTTACATTTCCATTATGAAACAGGACCTGGAATCTGGTACCTGGCAAGGTTATTATAGTTTTGGATTTTTCATTGTAGTTTAGTTTTATTTAGTTTTGACTTTTTTTTCTGTAATTCAGTTAGTTTTAATTAGTTTTTAGAGCAGGTTTGCTAGTTTTAATTAGTTTTCGTTATTTTCTAGATGCTTAGTTTTAGTTTAGTTTTAGTTTCTTTATATCTTTTCTCTTCTTCTCTGTCGTATTCAAATAAATCTCAGACAGGACTCTGCTGCTTTCTCCCAACTTTAGTCTCCATGTTTCCAGGTAGAGTGGTGACAAGAAGACGACTCTAAACAACAAATGACGAGAAGTGACGGACCGTTAAATATCATTTGTTGCCACTGGCTAAAATTGCTCGAGTGAAATAAATCGATTTCGTATCAATCTGACACTAACAAAAACGAAAATGAAGGGAATTCTATCCATAATTTTTATACGTTTTAGTTAGTTTTGTAAGCACGCAATACAGTTTCAGTAAATTATCATTTTTTCTTTTAATTATAGTTTCTATTTATTTCAGTTAACGAAAAGGTTTTTTCAATTCTAGTTTTCGTTATTTTGTTAGTTTTCGTTAACAATAATAACCTTGGTACCCGGTACTAGTTTTTTGGTATCACCTCCACAGAGGTTCCAAGACTGGGGAACAGATACTAAAACATGACGTGTAAACACTGCAGACCACTGACTGGTCAGACAGTTGTCTCTGTGACCCGCCATTTTACAAAAGCCAGATGCAGAAGTTGACAGTAACAATGGCGGTAGGTTAATCCACATGATGACAGCCCGCAAAACTACACCATGGTTGGAGGAGATTCCGTCTTTGGTGGCCGATGTAAAAATTCAGCATGAGCTTGACGAGACAACACGCAACGAGCGAGTTTATCAGCAACTCTCTGAGCAGACGACACGGAAGTAACCTACCGCATTGGTATGACGTCCAGGTACTATAAAGTCGGTAGTATCCTGTAATGGAAGCAGTCTCCAGGAATAGGACCTGGTACCCGAGTCGAGCCGGTACCACATAGTGGAAACACGGCATTTGTGAACGAAGACTAAGATTAAGACTGAGTTTAAGAGTGGAAGTAACCGGCTCAGCGAAGGCGTTGTCCCACAGGACGGTGGCCGTGGCGTTGTTGTCCTGGCTGCCGTGGACGATCACCACCACAGGGAGCGATAACGTCTGCAGACCAAACACAAAAAAGGATTATTATGGTATGTGAGTGAGAACAGCTTTAATGTGAATCTGGAATCAAGAAACAGAACACGGTCAGCTCATGCATCAAACAGCACAAACTGATCCAAATTACAGCCCATTTCAATGCTTCAGTGTCTAATCTGTATTTATTTCTTATATGGTTCCGATTCTTATGACTTCAAATATATCAAATCTATTTACTATGACAGAAGGTTCCAGGAGAAGTGGATGTGACATGTTTAGCAGCTTATATTGAGCTGTTAATGCTTTAAACTGGAAACACAGTCAGTGCAGATGAAAAACGCAGAGATGCCATCCCATCATTTAATACAGAGGGTCTAAAATACAACCCATGGGCCAAAACCGGCCCGCCACAGGGTCCAATTTGGCCTGTGGGATGACTATGAGAAATACAAAAAATACACTGAAAAATTAACAATTAAGGGCATTAAAAAAAGGTTTCAGTTCTAGTTCCACATTCAGATCAATCTGAGCCCAAATGGATCAGAACCAGTAAAAGACCATTATAAAAACCAATCTGAGCCCAAATGGATCAGAACCAGTAAAAGACCCAGATAAGCAGTAGAAAATGGATGGAAGGATAGTTTGTATATGTAAACATGTTCATGTAATTTTACTTTCAATAACTGTTTTTTTCTAAAGGTAAACATTTTCATTTGGTCATTTTACTGTTTTCACTTGAGCACACACAGTTTGCAGTTGTTTTTATTAATGGGTTCTTCTGTTATTCCTTGGGATGATATTGGGCTGAATGTGGTCCTGAACTGAACAGTGTTTGATTCATCTGTTCACACCAAACACATTCTATCACTTTACTTTGACATTGAACACCAGCTCGTTTCCTCCGACACTGAACTGAGATTCAAACAGGACAGTGAACTTCTCCTCTGTCACTGATTCTGCGCCTCGACGATCTGAACGCTTGATCCGCTTCAGTGACTGCACACAAAAACACACACACAGAGTATAGAGACACAAATTCCTCCTTTAGTGTACAGATCCATTTCAAATGCAAAATAATTTCTGAAATGTGGTTCTGTTTTCAGTTTGACTTTCACTATTTTTGGTTCCAACTAGAAACCGGTTCCAAACCCAGGTAGGACTAGAACTCTGAGACTGAACCAGAACAATGAAGCTGTCAGTAAAGCCCAGTCAAATCAGAGAGGAAAAGCAGACTGTGGCCATATCTGTCATATCTGCACATGGACTAATCCAGGTAGAAGGAACTCTGGTTTTACTGACACTCTGTGGATGTGGACTGGCCAAGAACCAAAATAAAAAGGTACTTTTATTACCACACGTATACTCTCACTGAGCCCAAACACAAAAACTATGTGCCAATGTGCAATAGTCTTTCCCCCTTTACTTTTAACTTATTCACTTAAAAACACAAGTTTTGTACTTTTAACTGACCAACTCTTAGAATCAAATGTGTTTGTGCGTTCTATGTATGTACTAGGGCATTAACTGAAAAGTCGGTTTGTCGATGTGTCGACATCTGTGGCACAAGTCGACATTACTTTTGAGGAGTCGACTTGTCATGTGTTATTCTCTCTCTCCCTTCCCTCACCAGACAGCGTGCGAGCCGTCATTCAGCACATGTTGATACTCTCATCTTTCTACATGAAAACATGAAGCACAATGAGCGGCAGTGATGCGCGGATCAGCGGACCTGGGTCGGGTCCAAAAAATGTCCCTTTATTTGCAGGGTGGGTCAAAAAAATTCCACAAAGCCAGTAAAAAAAAAAACAGAAAAAGAAAAACACCCGCGCATCACTAGTGCAAGACCAAGACTGAAGGAAGAAGACGACTCAGTAGGATAACTAAATTGACTGTGATCTAGAAAAACTATGGTCTCAGTAGTGTTCTGTGAACCACACAAGCACCACCAATATTGAATAATAATTTGAACAGCCAGTGTGTTTGGATTATTCTGTTCATTTATTTCATGAAGACAATGCACTCTTTTCTCTAACGTGTGTCTTTTCTGCCACTGTCTTAACCTTTTCCCACTTTATGTTGTTCACTTAAATTTTAAAGAAAATTCAAGGTGTTAACCTATGTTCTGTTTTGGTTAAATGTCTGAGAACGACTGTTGATGCTTATGTCTTTCCAGTATTTTATTCTGCTCTTTATTGTACATTGTTAATGTTACAGTGAACGTTAGTACAAGTTGCTCATTGTTGAACAGCTGTCTGTCTGTGTTGTTCCTCTGCTGTCAATGTGATGACATCATCATACGACAAGTCGACTCGACTGCGACTTCATTGACAAATAAGTCGATCTGAAAAAAATCTGAAGTCACTAATGCCTTAGTATGTACTGATCTTAGAGCATTATTCTAGAGGTGCACCCACATTCTGCTGTCCGTTAAAACAATGACAATAAAGTACCTTATCTTATCTTACATTATCCCTGTCTTGTCCTTATCTTATCCCTGTCCTTTTCCTTGTCTCGTCTATCCTGCTCCTTTCTCATCCTTACCATGTTTCTGAAGTGTGCGCTGAGTGTCCCAGTGGCCTGATGATACTCCATCACACAGTTGTTGTTGAGGATTTCTCCACTACTTTCACTACCAGGGAAAACAAACAGATGTATGGAGAGACACAACCCATATGTAACACAAGTCTGATTTGTATATTTAAGACATTAAAGTTATACCTACTGATGTGGCATTTCTCACAGCGCTTAGTAAAAGTTTGAACATGGAGCACCCGCCTCCCTCCAAAGCCCCGCCCACTTCCCCCTGCCTGAGCTCTGTCACTCCCCTCCTCACACCTGATGCGTGGTGGAAGTGGAGGTGGAGGCAGAGGTCCGGTCCGCTTCAGCGTGTCCGCGGACCCCTCCCTCAGTAATCAGACACATCATCCACCTGCTTCATCAGTTCCCCGTTTCATCAGTAGACCCTGTATTTAAGGGTCTGGTCTGTGCAGCGCTGGGTCAGCGTCTTCACTGCACCACGGAGATGAGGTGCAGAGGTGTGAACGCGCGGCCTCCGCAAATTTTCCATGGACATTTGAGGTTTCATAGTCCATACATTTTTCATCCTACATCATCCTACATTGTGTGACACCAAGTACATGTACCTGTATGAGTCCCACGGTCATAAAAGCTGACCTTTGTGCAGACCTGTCTGTGGAGTCCAGTACACCAGACTTTTATCTCCATCCTTCATTCATCAGACTCCTGTTTGTTCCCCTTAGTTGTTGTTTCTGTTAATAAATCCATTTTTTCCCTTCCACATGTGCATTTCAGTCCTATCCATTCACATCCTAGACAGGAGACTGTGGTCAGTGACAGCAGGAGCAGCATCAGTGAAACGTCAGATTCAAAGGTACCCATATCGGATGCAGAGACGGCGATAATGGATCGGATGCTGGACAGCCATAATGGATGATTGACAGGAGGCCCAGCCAGGTTCGGCCAATTATTTCATTCGGACCGAATAAAATGATTGGTCAGAATTTTATCAGAAATATGAGCAATATATGAGAATTAAACATTTTTGAGTTTCAATACCTGGTGGATTTCTTTTACATTTTAGTTTGACATACGCTTATTAGGAGCATTTTAAGATGACAAAAGAAAAGTGTAAGAATGCCACATCATACGGTATTGCTTTAATCTGACATGATGGTGGTATGTGAGTGTTGTGGACTGGAGAGCAACCTCTCAGTACAAACACAGCTCAAACCACACAGTTCAAACACACAAACTCACATTCAGTGAGTTAGTTGAATTTATTGTCCATCTATAGTACCAGGCAACTGTCCACTATATTTACCTAAAATTAAACTAGTGTTTCTTTGTACACCTGCATATCCACAAGGGTATCACAACGCTTTAGTGGAACCTCTCAACCTTCATTTTCTATCATGTTGTGAACCATCAGCTGCTTCTGCTTGTGTCACACTGGAGTCGAAGAATACCAGGCCAACCAATTCTTCACTCAAGTACCAAAGACGTCGGCGGCCTGACTTAATCCATATATTGCTAGATGAAGCACTAAAACCTTGGTTTTGATAGTACTGCTGCTTCTCTTAGCAGGTCAGCTTGGCTATGCTGAAAATGCAAAATTAGTCAATTTCCAGGAAACTTCCAGCAACTTGTGCAACCTCTAAAACATCTTTTTCTTCCAAATTGTTTCCTAAATCATCTTTTGAATGCCAAAACCTAATGCAGGGTTCTAATTGAGGTTATCTGAAACTTTATTTTTTACCATGATTGTTGGACCACCCTACCACTCATGTTTATATCTATATATGTCCTGTTTCTTTGTGCACCTGCATATCCACCCATGTTCATCTCACCTGTGTGTGCTCTCGTTCTTCAGGAGAGCTTTGGCCTGCTGCTCACTCACGATCACAGCTTTGACCTGAGGTGGGTTCATGTGGACATTGAGTTTTCCACCCACCAGGAGGCGCACTGTAGCCGCAAATTTGGTCTGAGTCTTCAACACCTGGGGCGGCTGCTTTTCTATGATGAAGGTGCTGAAAAGAACAGGACACAATAATAATCTGTGTTAAATACTCATTAATGGAGTTCAACTGTGATACTAATGTTACAAATTCTAATGGGCCAGTTCAATGTCTGAGTTCAAAACAAACAAAATAAGAAGCTGATTAAAAATTTAAGCATGAAAGATACTTTTTCATTAAAACCGTGAGTTGGAGGCTGAGCTTGTTTTTAATTGAATCTGCAAAATGTGGTGAAACGTTATGTGCCTGTTATTGTGAGTCCTTTTGTAATTTCATTTAGCAGCTTGGTTATCACCCCACTCAAGAGAACTCAGGGAACCTTTACTGTAAACTGGAATGTTTTAAAGCATGTCACATGATTTCGGTTGAATTAAGATGGACACTTGTCTTCTATGGCAAATCTGCATCTGTTGACAAACTGATTGGTCTTCATTTATGCATGATCCCAGAGTTACAGAGGACTCAGACACAAGTGAAAAGGACTTAATTTCAACTTGTAATAGTACTGTTTTAGGAAACTCAGTCAAATCTATCACAGAGGCTGTGAATGAGAAGAGGATGAGCAGACTATCTGAGGAGATCCTTCAATATATGCAACAAGATGTAGTAGATCTTCCACCAGTCTGTTATGGACAGATGTTATAGATCTTCTACCGGTCTGTTATGGACAGATGTTGGAGATCTTCTACCAGTCTGTTATGGACAGATGTTGGAGATCTTCTACCAGTCTGTTATGGACGGATGTTATAGATCTTCTACCAGTCTGTTATGGACAGATGTTGGAGATCTTCTACCAGTCTGTTGTGGACAGATGCCAGCAGCATCAGAGGCAGTGACACCAACAGACTTGATAAAAATCATCCTGGATCTGTAATAGGTCTGAGGCAGGACAGTGTGACGAGAAGGACGCTAAACAAACTGATCTCCATCATGGACAATGATGACCATCCTCTCCACCACACACTGGACAGAGAAACACCTTCTCAAAGATTTACAGCTTCACTGCTGAACGGACAGATAGAGGACATCTGTCCAGACACATTTAACTTTACTTTAGAATAAACTGACCTCTGCCTGAGGTCAGTCTGTACACATGGACAGATGGTCTGTCTGTCCATCTGTCCCGCTCATCATCATTCTGATGGTTATTTGCTGCATTTCCTCACCTGGTGACCAGGGCAGAGATGATGTCGGTGATGTCTGCGTTGAGTTTGCTCAATAGCTCCTCCATGGGGCCAGGAAGAGGCAGCTGCTGGGTCAAATGTTCGCAGCGCCGGATCTGCTGCCGGTTCTGCCAGATCAGATCTGCCAGTTTCTCACACCTGAATAACACAAGGACAAGGCAACATGACACCACACCAGTGCACACCACAGACAGGACATACATGAACTAAAGCCCTGCCATGAACTGGAAGCATTTCCAGGATGTACCCTGCCTTTGCTCATCAGCTCCAGGAAACACAGACCTTCACTAGAAACACAAGGCCCAGAAAACCCATGGATGGATGGAGGTTCATTCACTTCTATTTGCAGTCTGATTGTCTTTATGCATATTATACATTTATGGAAACCAAACTGTAACACACTTAGGCCTGTGTGTTTTAGCAAAAGCTCATATTAAAATCCAATATTACCATTTTCTCAGCAAATTAACTGACTAAAAACTCTGCATTTCTGCATCATTTTGGACCAAATTATTCTAATATTGACTTAAATACCTAAATCTAGTCAAATCCAGTCCACATGTTCCTGTAGACACAGCTACAGTGCTTTCATTACTTACCCAGACTGGCTGCTTCATTTGTCCCACTACAGTTTTATAGTGACACAAAGGTGTATTCACACCAGCATAACTCCAAAGCATTCATGGATCTGTGGAAATCAGACTCACTGCACTAACCCTAAACCTACCCCCTAACCCTACTAACCCTAAACTTAACCCCTCACCGTACTAACCCTAACCCTGCAGCTGTAAAACGCCTCAGACAGACTGAGCAGCCTTGTGACCTGTATTAGCAACAGTGATGCTTCAAACTCAAAGGTTAGTACAACATTCTATGTAAAATACCATCATCACGCTGCTAAATGGACCATTTGAAGCAATATTTGCAAATTAGGAAAGTTTTGATGTTGCTGGGTTTTTTTTAAATGTTTTTAATGTCAAGATGTGTACATTCTCTCTTAACCAGGGCTGTCAAACATATGGCCCGTGGGCCACAACAGGCCCACTGCAGGGTCTAATGTGGCCTGTGAAATGCACAAATTACACTGAAGATATTAATAATCTATCATTTTAGTTCAGGTTCAACATTCAGCCCTATTTTGGTCTCAAGCAAATCGGACCAGTCAAACACTATCATAATAACCTATAAATAATGACAACTACAAGTCCTTTTCTTTATTTTAGTGTACACCAGAGCATAGCCAGACCCCCTTGCCCTGAAAAGGAGCAGGTTTGATTTGTCCCTCATCTTTTTTCTGTTGAAGCAGCACATGGTTGGTCAAGATATTTAGTGGCTATTGTGTGCCCATGCTGTGCAGAAGAGGAAGGGGAGGGGTCACAGTGGGCACACCAATAGGAGTGAGGGAGACCAGTTAGAGCTACAGATGTCTGTGCAACAGATTACACGCTGCAACAGTGAGGAAAAGAAAATAAGTCACATTTGGAAGCATTTTAATATCACTGACAGTTCAAGAGCAGTGTGCACACTGTGCAAAGTAAAAATGTCAGACCGAGCAGGTTCCACAGACAATTTGCACAGACATGTGTGACCTTCCACAGCTCCCTGGGGATACTGACAGGTACCACAGCTGCTGTTGAAGTCCCAAGGAAAAGAAGGAACTCCTGCCTAAAGGTGAAGACGCACCAAGATGATTTTTGGCGGTTGGATGTCGTCAGGCCGTCTGGCAAGGTCAGTGACATGAGTCTATTTGGTGTGTTCTGTTCAATTGGCCGTCATTAATGCAGTCTCCAGTCTTTTCGGCTGATTCAACATGTGTAATCAGCTACTACCTGTTGTCCAGTCGAACCAATCGATTGATAGAGGGATAGCCCCCTCTAATAGTCCATTCACTGCTCATATCGGATCTGAATGAGTGACAGTCAGTGTTGACTATGAACTTCATTCATTCCATGATGTCAACACTGTTAGCACAGTGTGATTTCTTCTCAAGTTTCACCTGCAACATCTTTTTTCTTCCACCAGTAGAAGCCCTAGAGCTGACAACACCAGTATCTTCTTATTACTAACCATCTGTTCAACAAATACAACAACAACAACCCTTCTGGACTTCTCAACACTGACAACAATGACTGATGACAGCGAGCTCTGGGTTTACAGAGATATTCTGTCATTTCCATTTTACGTCTCGCGCAAGCACAGAATGTACACTGAAGTTGGAAGTTGATTTGGTGTGTTCTTTCTTTTTTGACCGTGTCGGGGAGATGGAAGCTGACTGATAGTCAGGCTACCTTTTCTGGTGACAATCATCAGTCGGGTTGGTGTGTCTTCACCCTAAGAGTCACTGTTCCCAGTGTGTCACCTCCCTCCCCTCCATGACAGATGTAAACGCCAAGGAGTAGTGTTGTCACATAACAAAATATGTACAAACTCCCAAAGTATTCCAATAAAACGCATCACTGAATCACTAATGATTCACTCTCACTCACCACCACATTAAGACTCAAGTTTAAATGAACAAAGACAGGTTTAAAATACACATCCAACTGCTGGATAGACTGCTGGGTCACACACAGTGGAGCACCCCCTCCTGCACAAATGCAGAAGGAACCTTCTGGAGTTATGGTACTTTCAGACATTTGACCCTGGAAAAGTAGGTTACAAAGTAGGTCAACGTCACCTATTTCAGAACCAGTCCAAGCTCTAGACATGATGTATGTGTGGCAAAAGAATTTAAGGTTCCAACAATTTTTTTCCCAGAGTTAGAGTGTTCACAAGATGGGACAGGCAGACACACTGATGACAATACCCCCTTTGGTGGGCCCAGGGGGTAAAAAGTACAACTGCATGAAAATATGTACATTTACATAACGTACATTTATCTTTTCACAGTAACATGTGAATAACATGAACAAATATTAAACTGAAATGTCTTAATAAGTGTCATTTGACCAATGCTCTGCCTGTTACTAAATGTTTTGTGTATTGACAGATCCAATGCCATCTATAGGTTGTAATGCACTTGTGTAAATGATAAGCCCAGACATAATGTGCCTGTGGCTCAGGAGGTAGAGCGGGATGTTCAGTAACCGAAGGGTTGGCGGTTCGAATCCCGCTCCGTCCTAGTCCTTAAGCACCTTCACCTTCCTTGTGTCCAGTTTATAACCACCAGAGTGAGAATGTGTGAGTGAATAATGTAAAGCGCTTTAGGTGCCTTGAAAAGCGCTACAGGAATCTAATCTAGTATTGTTAAAATTACATTTATTTTTCTTTCAAAATTTCAGGTTCTTCATAGTTGTTTACATTTTAAAGGATAGTTTGTAGATGAAAACATGAATAATTCATTAGGCCTGTAACGGTAAACGTACCAAACTGAACCATTTCGGTACACACCTCAGTACAGTTCAGTACACAGCTGTACTGAAACGGCACAGTATGATGAGAAAAAGAAAAAGGAAGGAAAGATGTCGTTCGACGCGGAACTTTAAATCCGCGCAAATTTCACACGGACTTAATAAAGGAGCACACATTGACCCAAAATATGAAATAGCAGCTGATATAAGGTTAAAAAAAAAAACAACAAATATGATGTGAACCTGGAAGGAAGAGACTGAAGACCCTCCACCATCAGTACAGTCCAGTTTGGATCAGTTCAGGTTCAGGTGAAAGACAACAATGAGGAAAGAGACAGTAATAAGACGGACGTTGTTTGGCCCCTAGGAACTACGGTAGTTCTAAAACACTGACACTAGCTCTGTCTGTCTGTCTGTCTATCACGTACACTGTATAATAGAGGAATAAATAGAAAGTTGAAAGTATGTAAAATTTCACTTTCGTTTCACAACAGCGGTTGTTACGTTAGTTATGGACCGCACCCCCAGGTATATAACTGCGCACCCCCCCTACCCCCTGGCTCAGGAAAAAAAAAAAAAAATCCCCCGTGCACACAGGCACACACAAATACACACAGTGTCCTAAATAGTTTGTTCTCTGTCCTAAAATAAATAATTTGGTTAAGTTTGTTGTCAGCGTTTCTCTTCAGTTTGTTTAAACAGAATACCAGTTTACCCTCTTGTTAATGTTGCACTTCATGTGGAATTTTTTTGTTATCTTTATGCAGAATGTGAACTGACAGAACTGTGATTAGATTTTTCTTGTTTGTTCAAAACTATCTTTCAGGGAAAAGTGCAATACTAATGTTTAAAATACATTTAGTAATATTAATAATTAATTTTATTTTCTATTTAATTTGTAGCAGCAGAATTATATTATTCCTGTTTTTCTATATTCTATTGTGTCCAAAAATTGGGGGAAAAATGTTAAAAAAATTCATAAATGCATTAATAGACATTTTGAGGGGTTTTCTTTCTTCCCATACCGGCCGAAAGAAAACCGAACCGTGGCTCTGAAAACCGAAAACGTACGAAACCGAAAATCTTGTGTACCGTTACAGGCCTATAATTCATGGTGTAATTAAATGTTTGTTCAATGTTATTATTTGCCTGGTCCGGTCCACTTCAGATGACACTGGGCTGAATGTGGCCCCTGAACTAGAATCTGTTGGACCCCTCCTTTCTAAACAGAAGACCCTAACATCTATCAGAGTCTGAGCTGGTGGCGTCACCCAGCGCCACAGCTGACCTATATTTATCAATATACATTTTCAGTCCATACCAGGACTGGAGGACGTCCAGCCCCCCCTCATGTGGACCCCCGTTTCCAGCCAGCTGTTGCCTTCTCTTCCACTGAATGAGCTCGTCATCTAGGATCAGGGTCTGCTGCTTTCTCAGGAGGTTCAGAGTCTTCTGATGCTGTTCAGATAAATCCTGAAAACACATTGGCAGTTGTGGAATACATTCACTCATATTCCAACTGTGGACATGGCACAGCCACACTAGCTTTCACTTGTTTCCAGTTGACCAAATAGAGCATATATGGGTCGAAGCAGTTAAATACAGGGTGTCCCATAAGTCTCCATACATAGGAAAAATAAATGTTTCTTGACATAAACCATTTTTATTTATATAATATGCTCTATATGACTGCCATTTGGTCAGGAACACATTTCAATGCGTGTCCTCCACTGCTGAAGAACTATAAAGAAATATAAAGAAATACACGTTAGAACCATATATGTATGGAATGTATTATGTCTCCTATGTATGGAGACTTATGGGACGCCCTGTATAATTTCCTGCTATGACAATAGTGTCAAATAAATGTACTATTTTGCCTATGTAGGTACAGTTGGATAAAAAGACAGAATCTTTAAAAAGGCAGAATCATGTTTTTTTTAGTTATTTATAAAGACCGATACCTTCAGTAGTACTGTGGACTCAGACAGGAATCAAAAAGTACTGAAAGATGGATTAATAAACTGATGGCTTTGGTCTTTACATGGACTCTTTTCCTATTTGGATATAATATATATAACGTATATAATATACAATATAATACCATTAATATAATACATTTTATCATGACTGAATCAATGTAGTTTTAATGATATAATTTTTATTATTGTATTTTATATTATTTATTTATTTAAAAAAAATTATACATATATATATATATATATATATATATATATATATATATATATATATATATATATGAAGAAAATGAGATAGAAAGAGAATTTTTAAATGAATGAAATGACTTTTTAATCCATATTTTCTACTCACTTCAATGCTTCCCTCAGTCAGTGGTTGTAGAATAAATGGTTGTAAAAGTGGACATGATGTTGTTTGGCAGAATCGGAGTAAATGTGTCAACGTCGCTGCACCTAAAGCTTTCATTCTGCTAGATTTCCTTCCAGTAAATGCTTTTCCATGGAGCTGCAGCTGATGTGTGTTTTGTGTGTGTGTGTGTGTGTGTGTGTGTGTGGTCGGTCTTAAATGCCTGTGTACTGGTGTATGTGTGTGTGATGGCGTCCTACCAGCCTGTATTTCTGCAGAGTGCTGGCCTCTCTGGTGAGCCAGGCCTCCACGGTAGCCCTCTTACTCTGCAGGGTGGTCTCTCTCTGAGTTCGTTCAGTGGGGGGCAGCGACGCCAGGCTGCTGAGCTGAGCTAACATAGGCCAAGACAGAGTGGACGTTACACACAGCAGCCACTGGACCATCCATCCATTATGAGTCATTAAAGACCTTCAGAGCTTGTAGTCGTTTACTTGAAAGGATTCAAATTCATTAAAGCTGCAGTGTGTGACTGGGTTAAAAATCAGAGTACTGCCACACCTGTAATGTCTTTTATAAATATCATGTGTCTCACTACTCCTATTACAGCTTGTGAAGTGTTCTCATACCACAGCAGAATCTGTAACAGCAAAAATGTCATGAATATGAGAAACATCATGTCAAACATTCTGAAGGACAAAATGCTGATCATTCCATGTAATACTTACTGGATTTTGGTAATTCAGTTTTGTATGTGCCATTCCAGGCATGGGTTTGACTGAACTGATGCACCTCTGCTCTGCTAGGGCTGCAACTAATAACTATTTCAACAATGGACTAGTCATTGACTACTAGTACACTAGTCAAATTATGAATTATTTATATTCACTGCAACAATAAAATAGATGGTGTCCATAAAGCCTCTACAATTCAACACATTTATTACAAAAGCAAATGAATAAACAAATCTGTGAAAATTATTGAAATTATGAAAAGTATGTAAATTATGAAAATTATGAACAGTAGATATTGAAGGTTTTTTGCCTCATTTAATCCACCTTGTTGCCATGTTGGCCACAGAACAGCCTCTTCAATGGCGTCAGTGATCTTTTGCTTCAGGTCAGTGATGTCTCGTGTTTTTGTTCCATACTAAATATCTTTAGCATAACCCCAAGAAATCCAGGGCAGTGGTATCTGAACCAGGAGTCCAGGGAATTGGACCACTCCTTCCAATCCACTGGTCAGGAAACATTTGATTGAGGAACCCACCAACATTCAGAACCCATCTACCTGGAAAATGATGGTTGGTTGAAGGTCATCCCGTTGTGGTGCCACATATTCAGTAGGGGTGTGCCAATACATTGATTATTAGATTCATCGTGATGCGACACATGATGATTCAATAACGATTCATAAATGTTCAGAAATGATTATTTTTCATTATTACTAAATGACAGGAACACAACCACAGTGTGGCGGGAAAATAAAAGTGGCACGTGCTGCCCGGACGCCTTAAAGAACGGACCAGGGGAACACAGTAAAACCAACTCTAACTGTTTGGCTCCAGTTACAGAGCATCAGATTCACCCAACAGGTTTAAAAGCTAGTGTTTGGGAGCAGGGCTGTCATGCTCTGATGCGGACGCCGGAGCGCAGATACAAACTTCCAAACTGGAAGTATTTTGCCCAGAAAGCAGTTCCCAAACTGTACAGTGAGACCAAAACCAAAGTAGTGGAATCACTGAGGAAAGCATGGAGAATAATGCCGATATGTGATGCATGCTTTGGTTGCGGATAGTGAAATCTTTAGTTTGTTACAGGATTTATGCTGCTCATTGAGCATTTTGTCGGGATATCATTTATTATGACTGAGTAAACTAGTGCTTGTGTTGTGCTTGAACTGAGATTGAGCTTCCACTACAACGTATAGAAATCATCAACGCGATAAAGGCAATGCGGAATGGTAAGGCCCCGATGGGTACTCTATAGCAGGGGTCTCAAACATGTGTCCCGGGGGCCAAATGCAGCCCGCCAAAGGTTCCAATCTGGCCCATGGGATGAATTTGCAAAGCACAAAAATTCCACAGTCAAGGCTGTGGAACTCATTTTAGTTCAGGTTCCACATACAGACTAATATGATCTACAGCCAAAGAATAACGGCAGAATAACCTACAAAAAATAATGACTCCATATTTTCTTCTCAGTTTGATGTGAAAAAAAAATTACACTATGCCTATAAATAATGACAACTTCAAATTTCTGTCTTTGTTTTAGTGCAAAAAATAACATTAAATTATGAAAATGCTTACATTTAAAAACTATCCTTTAACAATAGAATGTGAAGAACCTGAAAAAATTTGAACAACCTGAAATGTCTACAGAAAATTAAGCACAATTTTAACCATTTTCTGCCTGTTACTAAGTGTTTAGTATCTTTGTAGATCCGATCCATAATGCATATGTATAAATGATAAGTTGAGGCAGAATATTGTTAAAATTGCACTTATTTTTCTCAAGAAATTTCCTTTTTTTCAGCTTATTCAGCTCTTTTTTGTTTGGATAGCTTATAAAAGTAAGTATTTCCATAATTTAATGGGGGGGGTTTTGTACTAAAACACAGATAAAAATTTGGAGTTGTCATTATTTATAAGTTATTATGCTTTTATTTTACTGGTCCAGCCCACTTGAGATAAAATTGGGCTGATTGTGGCCCCTGAAAGAAAATGAGTTTGAGACCCCTGCCCTATAGAGTTCTATAAAAAGTTCTTCAATAAACTATTATTTTGCTTGACATGTTTAATAATTCTTTGCTATATGGATCACTCCCGCCGACACTGACTGAAGCATCAATCACCCTCCTGCTTAAACCTGCTTAAACACAGCATGTGGCTCATATTGACCCACCTCCTTCCCAAACACTGACCTGAAAATCTTAGCCAAAGCCCTTGCCTTACACCTACAGTCATTTATGAACATTTGCCAGCTTCATAATGTTATCCACTTTCCTGGGTCCAGTGCGGTACCTGGTGTAGTTATTGCACTGGACGCACAAAAGCCTTTTCAACGCCCTCCTCACCTTGGATGCGTAGGTTCTCCTGGTACTGGATAATGAAGTACTCCTGGCTGTGCTGCAGCTTCCTCAGTTCGTTTTCCGTCTCCTGAGTGGCCAATCGCAGCTCCTCAAAGGTCTGGTTAATCTGCTGGTGGCGCTGTGACAGGCTGTCCATGGACTGAGCGTCGCCGCCACAAGTGGCCTGAACACAAACCTTGGGTCGGTCACACATGCACTGACCTACTGACTTCAAGTGGCATCAGTTTTCAGTTACTGCTTTTTCAGGCATGGGTTTGGAATTTTCACGTCATTAATATCAACAGCTTGTTCAGCATGCATCATCATCATCATCATCATCATCCTGACCTCTTTGTATCCAAAACACTTACATTTGTAGCCTCTTGAACCAGCCTCTGCTCTGACTGTAGAATGTGTTTGATGCACCGAACCAGCTCCAAAGGACAACGGTCATAAGTACTCTGGAAACATGTCACACACACACACACACACACACAAGTGATTCATTATTAGATAAACTGACATACACCCATTACCCGAGTTCTTTATGTGTGACACACCTGATTATAGTTAATGTAGTGGTTGGTCCCTAACGCAATCACTGTATAAAACATCACAGATCCATTAGGTCAAATGCTGGGTTAGGGTTAGGAGTCCATTTACATTCGTCTACGAGTCCATTTACATCCATCTGTGAGTCCATTTACATCCGTCTACGAGTCCATTTACATCCATCTATGAGTCCATTTACCGTATTTTCCGGACTATAGAGCGCACCTGAATATAAGCCACACCTGACTATAAGCCACAGGTGTCCACGTTATAACATGAGATATTTACACAGAAAGATGGAAAACAGATAGATTATTTAAATATTTATTTCCATACCTTAACTGCTTTTTTCCCAAACAGTGCCTGTAACACGGCAGTAAAACAGCAGGAACACAGCTTGTTCAAAAATAGGACCAATGGCCCTGTAGTTTACCGGCCAAATTAAAAGCTTTGGGAAATGTATCCAGATGCCATTTCTTATCACTCAGTTATGTGTATTTATTATATTACAAAAATAGCCCATGTTTTGGTCATATTCCAATCCGATCTGTAAAAAATTCAAATTCCAACTTGATATCCTTGATACTTGCTGATTTATTGGATCAATCCACTTCCTATCTCTTATAATGGGAAAATTTGTCAAAGTCGCACCAAATCCAGAATCAGATCCGGATGGAAATAATTTCAATACCTTGTGTTGACATCATCATAAAGAAGCTGTATACCAAGTTTGAAGTCAATCAGAACTGTAGTTTCGGAGAAGAAGACGATTGAAATTTTTTCCCCATAAGATCCCATGTTAAATTTTCCATAAGTTCCTGGATCCAGAAGAAGATCCTGATCAGCATGTGGCCATTATGTTTTGGTCATCTCCCCATCAGGGCTGTACTGTAGAAATTTCAACTTGATATCATTTATATTTACTGAGTTATTGCATCGATTCACTTCCTATCTCTTATAATGGGGAAATTTTTCACAGTCACATCAAATCCAGAATCAGATCTGGATCCAAATAATTTCACTAACTTTTGTTGACATCATCATAAAGAAGCTGTATACCAAGTTTGAAGTCAATCGGAATTGTAGTTTCGGAGAAGAAGACGATTGAAATTTTTGTAACAGACGACACCGGACACCGCATGACGACAATAACTTATGACCTGTCGGCCAGTAAACTAAAAACCCAGAAAAGTCATTGATCTCTATCTTCATCTCCCTTCTGCTCATTGAAACCACTGCAGTCGTCTTCTTCAGTGTTTGAGTTGAACATCCTCAGAAAGGCTCCGTCACACACTTTCTCTGTCTCTCTTCTCTCCTCCGCGCTGCAGCTCTATTTCCTTCTTAGACAGATTGACTGGTTTGAACTTAAAAGCTGCATCATATGCATTTCTTCGTGTGCTTTCCATGATGAAGGTTTGTGCATGACACGCAAAATGATTGTTAAAAGTTAAGCTTAAAACTCCTCTTCATCACCTCTTCCACCTCTGTCTTGCTTTTGCACTTCCTGCTAGAGTGCCCCCTGGAGGCCGTTAGCCCGTAAAAATCTGTGTTCATTGTGGTCAGTTTCAGATGCTGCAGCTCTTTCATAATTCATAGTTTGAGTTCTTGTTTGTTTAGTATTAATTGTCAGCCTTGTAAATCCAAGCTGGACTGACTGTACATATCCTGACCAAAGCAAATCCAATTCTCCCTTTGTGCAGTAACCTACACCTGGCTTTACTGCCTCCGTCCACAATAATATGCATTATATACAATAAGTGTCCTCTAAAACTAACACTTATTTGCAACAAAATATAGCAAACTATTACATGATCAAAAACAAATTAATTTTACCAAAAATGTCTGTTTTGAATGTCTGGGGTCGCCAGAAATTTATCATGTTAAAATGGGGTCAGAAGACAGAAAAGGTTGGGATCCACTGCTCTAGTGGTACACACGAGAATCGCTACAATATTTTTAACAGGCAAGAAAAGACTTGGGAATTATATTTGTGTTGCATTGTTCAGACCCCCTGCGTCTGAAGGTTCTCCAAATATCACATAACAGCTCCAACGTTACACGAGTATATGTGAGGACACAGGGCTGCCGTCTGTCTGGTACCTTCAGCTGGTTGGCGTAGTGACCCAGTTTGATCTTCAGGAGGAAGCCATCCTCTCCTCCCTGAAGCTGAGCTTTTCTCTGCAGCTCTGCCACCAGGCTGTCCAACAAACGCTTGGCCTTGGCCTCCTCTGACGGGTTGTCCAGCTCCACTGAGTCCCTGTTCAACACACACATGCATCAGAGTAGGGCTGGGCCATAAAACAATAACCACATATATCGCAATATAACTTTTCCACGATAGAAATATACGACATACTCGATACAATTTCAGTAGAATTCATTGGTCCATGTTTTGACAGATGTAAGAACAGCCAAACATAATTAAGTAGCGCCACATCAAACCAATCACACTAGTGACGGCCAATTCTCCCTTTGTGCAGTAATCTACACCTGGCTTTACTGACTCCGTCCACAATAATATATATTATATAGACTTAATGTTCTCTAAAATTAACCTTTATTTGAAACATAGTATAGAAAACTATTACAGGATCAAAAACAAATTAATTTCAGAAAAAAAAAAGTCTGTTTTGAATGTCTGGGGTCGCCAAAAATGTGTGATGGTAAAATGGGGTGACGAGTCAAAAAAGGTTAGGAACCACTGCAATGATGCCTTTTGTTGATTTTACAAATACAGCATGTAGTTGTAAGTTAATTTATTTATGGCTTATTAGAAAAAATAAAACCAAGGGATAACATGTTAAACTGTACACTTATTTCCAACACGGTCCCCATCATGTACTTAAAATGAAGAAAAGGTGTATTCAACCTTTAGATGGACGAGTGTCTGGACCCTCTACACTTTCATAAGTGAGTGAGTGAGTGAGTGAGTGAGTGAGTGAGTGAGCGAGTGAGTGAATGAGCGAACAAGTGAGTTACCGAGTGAGTGAGTGAGTGAGTGAGTGAGTGAGTGAATGAGTGAGTGAGTGAGTAAGTGAGTGAATGAACGAACAAGTGAGTTACCAAGTGAGTGAGTGAGTGTGTGAGTGAATGAGTGAGTAAGTGAGTGAATGAGCGAACACTTGAGTTAACGAATGAGTGAGTGAGTGAGTGAGCAAGTTAATGTGCGAGTGAGTGAGTGAGTGAGTGAGTTAGTGTGTGAGTGAGTGAATGAATGAACAAGTGAGTTAATGAATGAGTGAGTGAGTGAGTGAGTGAGTGAGTGTTAGGGATGCCTGGAATATGATATAATACTAACTTTTTATTCCAAAGATATTGTAAGAAAACCACCTCACCAGGTCATTTTGGACCCACTTCTATATCTCAGGGTTAATTATGTTTTGTCTTGATGTCGTGTTGACAACAATGTGACTGTCACCAGAGTTTTAAAAAAACTAAGACTTAATTTTCTGAACTGCCACCCACTATGATTACAATGAAATGTAGGACAAATATCATAGAATTTCCCAAAATGACAGGAAAACCAAAGCTGTGTGTACCAGAGCTGAGTCTCAATCCACTGGGCCAGGTAATGTCGCACCTCGATGGGGAAGTGTTGGCCATACAGAGCCTGCATCTGGTGCAAGGCTTCACCCTGCAGCTGCTGGGCCTGAATCCACATAGACATGGTGTTTCTATGGAAACAGAAGGACAGGAAGCCATGAACACCAAGGAAGCACATATATGGTACCAACCAGACAGAACAGAAACAAACACAGACCACATGGTACCAACCAGACAGAAACAAACACAGACCACATGGTACCAACCAGACAGAAACAAACACAGACCACATGGTACCAACCAGACAGAAACAAACACAGACCACATGGTACCAACCAGACAGAAACAAACACAGACCACATGGTACCAACCATACAGAACAGAAACAAACACAGACCACATGGTACCAACCAAACAGAAACAAACACAGACCACATGGTACCAACCAGACAGAACAGAAACAAACACAGACCACATGGTACTAACCAGACAGAACAGAAACAAACACAGACCACATAGTACCAACCAGACAGAACAGAAACAAACACAGACCACATAGTACCAATCAGACAGAACAGAGACAAACATAGACCACATGGTACCAACCAGACAGAACAGAAACAAAAAAACACAGACCACATGGTACCAATCAGACAGAACAGAAACAAACACAGACCACATGGTACCAACCAGACAGAAATAAACACAGACCACAAGGTACCAACCAGACAGAACAGAAACAAACAAACATAAACCACATGGTACCAACCAAACAGAACAGAAACAAACACAAACTACACTTTCTCTCAACTGTTGGGATACACAATCTACAGAAACTTTAAATGAGATGAAACTCAAACACATAGTTTGCATTCGAATTCATTTTTCCCACATGTTTATCACATAACCTTCCATCAGGATAAAGAGGATCCTGACATGTGAGAGTGAGGGTCAGACACTGTATGTTCTCATCTGTGCATCCTTTGGTCCACTAAACACACACATTTTACTTTCATTTCATTTGCCTGATGGTTTAAGTTACTACAGGCAAGTTCGAAAAGAAAAAAAATGTAAAGAAAAGTAATTGAAACGGACTGGTGCAGATGTCCCTCAGTGTTTGGGCTGACTTTGTCATACTTTTTAAGAGGAGCATCCTCAGTAACAGTGAAGGAGGGAGCTGCTCCAGGAGACTGGAGGATGGTTAAGCTAACAGCTCACATGGCGAGCATTACAGTGGATCTAAACAGTTACAGAGGAAAACTACTTGTGCACAGTAACGTATGTTATTCCATTCCGTTTTCCGAACAACTTTAGACATGTTGAGTGTCGTGTTAGTGAAAGTTTATTGCTTTGGGAGGACCACTCAGGATGACGCTAGCTAGCAGGCTAAGCTAACCCAGAGGAGGGGCTCCCACTAACGTGACAGCGCTCACTCAAAACTTCCAGTCCGCGCGCCACAAGTTGCTAGTTTGGATTTCCATCTTACCTTATAAGAGACTGCAGCACACCTTACAACAGCACCATGGACGAGCAGCACACCGCACACACTACTTACTGATCACACGCTGGGTAATTACTGTGACGTTCCATGTCACTTCGACAACTTCACTAACCTTCGGGTTTCTGGTAAAGCAGCTGTTGTTTACACCCATCAACACAGGAAAAATGGTACACATCGCTTCCGCCTTGGCATTTCAAAATAAAAGACTGTTTAATCATGTCTATGCATATTAGCGGTGCAGTATCACTGTAACAAGAGTTAATCTGTCATAATTCACAATCTTGTGATATATGATAAAATAAAATGTACTCTACATCTAATTGTTCAATTATCAAAGTGTTGGGAATACTAACTACACTCTGGTTTGATGAATTGGTGCCGTGTTCCGGTAGTGTTTGTGCTAACTTCTGCTAGCTTCATGCTATCAGATTTCCGCAAACGGCCCCGCCCCCAATCCGCTTCCTGTCACGCCCCCCCAATCCGCCCCCCGCTCTCAACCCACTAGTCTGTGGGCCTGTGACTAGAGGGGACAGGTTGATTGATTGATTGATTCATTCATTCATTCATTCATTCATTGACTTTGTCATCATTGTTCCTGATGGTTTAATGTATGAGTTCCATGTATGTCATGGATATGTTTGTGTCTTTTATTTAGATTAGATTAGATTAGATTAGATTAGATTAGATTAGATTAGATTAGATTAGATTAGATTAAATTAGATGACATTAGATTACATTAGATTAGACTAGATCAGATTACATTAGATTAGACTTGATTAGATTAGATTAGATCAGATCAGATTAGACTAAATTAGACTAGACTAGATTAGATCAGACTAGATTAGATTACATACCATTAGACTAGATTAGATTAGACTAGACTAGATTCGACTGGATTAAATTAGAGTAGATTACACTAGATTAGTTTAGATTAAATTGGATACAATTAGATTAGATTAGACTAAATTACACAGGATTAGTTTAGTTTAGATTAGACTATGTTAGTTTTGATTAGATTAGACTAGATTTAATTAGATCATATTAAATTAGATCAATTTAGACTATTTTAGATTAGACTAGATTCGATTAGAGTAGAGTAGAGTAGATTAGATCAGATTATATTATATTCAACTAGATTACATTAGACTAAATTAGATTATATTAGACTAGATCAGTTTAGATTAGACTAGACTACATTAGATTAGACTAGATTATATTAGATTACATTACATTACATTATATTAGAGTCACAGATGAACTGATTCCATTTTTTACTTCCCTCCCTTTCATTTCAACACAACAGCCTCTCAAAAACACATGACAATATCCTTAACTATATTTTTATTAACTGCTGTGAGATAAAATGATGACATGCAACCACAAAGTGATAATTCTAGTGTTTATCTTTTTTTTCCCACTTTGCCTCACTTTTCCAGTTGTCATAATCATTGCCACATAAATGTGGTGTGTGACTGTTCCAGTGACATGACACAACCACTGTGAATACTGTAAAAGTGTTATTAAAGTGGAAAACTGTTTGGATATTCCAATGCTGATGCTCATTTTGATGGATAAATATAAAATATATAAAAACAAGAAACTGACAATAGCTTTTGCCTCCCACCCTCCTGGTTTCAACAAAAACACATATATCGTGAACCAGATAGCTTTTATTAATGAAATCATTAGTGGTTAAGCAATGAAACATTATACATAAATCAGTAACTAAAAAACAAAAGCAAGAAATCTTATTAGTCAAGTTCCTGTGATGTCGAAGCCTCAGAACAGCTGCAGACATGGCAGTGTTTAACATTTAGCAATAAACCACTGAAAGCTCCAAGTTCTCAGCAGCTGTGCATTTTATAAAATAGGCAGAAGGCTGTCCTACTGTGCATGTCATTAGTTTTACTGTAAAATCTGTCAAACAGATTCAAGGAATGTGGCCTAAGAAGCGATTCTAAAACCAGAACAGTACAGACAGCAGGATGCAAAAGGC
>NC_043975.1:46021515-46090979 GCF_902148855.1 Sphaeramia orbicularis
TCCAAGGCTTTGGACAGATTCCTTTAGTCACTGTCTCTGTCCCCCTGTAAGGCGTCATGGCTGTCCTCCTCGTCTTCATCTTCACCCTCCTCCTCATCACCTCCTCCATTCATCATTTCCATCTCCACCTCCTCCGCCCCCTCCTCCAACTCCACCTCCCTGTCCACTTCGTTGAAGGGCTCGGCGTCCTGGGACACCTCCACCATCTCAGTGCCTTGGACCACCTCCACCGCACCCTCACGGATTTTCTTAACATGGAAGGTAAAGGGCGGCACCTTGTACACGGCAGTCTTGGACCGGGCATAAACCACGTGGTCGGGCGTGAAGGCCTTCTTGACCTTGTCACGGGACGTCTGGAGTTTCTGCTTGCGTTCTTGGTTGACCGCCATGCGTGTGCCCAACTTGCCCATTTTCTTCTCGATGTTGTGACGTGTCTTCTCCAGGTTCTCTTTGGTCTTCTGTTTGGTCTTCTCTATGTTCTCCTTGGTTTTCTGCTTGGTCTTTTCCAAATTCTCTCTAGTTTTCTGCTTTGTCTTCTCCAGGTTCTCCTTGGTCTTCTGTTTGGTCTTCTCCAGGTTCTCCTTGGTTTTGGCCCTGGTTTTATCCATCTTCTCCTTGGAGAACACTGTCTTTAGTGTTTGGACACGCTGCAAACTGCTGCGCTTGATGCGTTCTGCCCGAGACTCTTCAATGGCTTCTTCGATGTCCAGCCCTTCCTCATCTGAGGAGAGGTCCACGTGGGGTTTGTCAGCCTTCTCCCCCTCCCCTCCCTCCTCTCCAGGCTCCTCAGCAGCCTCCTTCAGCTCCAGAAGGCTTCCTCCTCTGCTTCCAGACACAGAGTCAGAAACCTTCATGGATTTAGAGACGCTGAGTTTTGAAGGGATCTTCACTTCATCCTGTGGGAAGAGGGACACATTGAATTATATACCAATCAATCAAATTCAATCAAATTTTATTTATATAGCGCCAAATCATAACAAAAGTTATGTCATGACATTTTACATATAAAGCCGGTCAATATATACAGTTATATTTAGCCCTAACTTACAAGTGTTACACATGTATTTATGTTGTTGCATAAGAACAGAGTTACTGTCTCATGCTACGCTCACACTGCAGATAAAAGTGCCTCAAATCAGACATTTTTGTCCATATGTGACCCATATCAGATGTTTTTATGACTGTCTGAACAGTTCAAATCCCGTTTTTTCAAACCAGACCCAGGAAACTTTCATATCTGCTCCCTAATCACATTCATATCTGATGTTTTATAATCCCTCTGGTTGCATTTCATCCAACTATAACATCACTGAAATATGACAGACATCACAATTGTGCACTAGATCCATATTTACTTCCATAAACACAGTGTGAGGCATGTGACATGACAGGAGTTTAGAAAAGGGCTCTCAAACTCATTTTCTTTCAGGGGCCACATTCAGCCTGATTTGGTCTCCAGTGGGCTGGACCAGTAAAATAATAGCATAATAACCTATAAATAATGACAACTCCAAATTTTTGTCCCTGTTTTAGTGCAAAAAACCCCCATTAAATTATGAAAATACTTACTTTTATGAACTATCCAAACAAAAAATGTGAATAACCTGAAAACACTGAAATTTCTTTAAAAAAAAATTAGTGCAATTTTAACTATATTATGCCTCATCTTATCATTTGTACATATGCATTATGGACTGGATCTACAAAGACTCTAAACACTTAGTAACAGGCAGAAAATAGTTCAAATTGTGCTTAATTTTGTTTAGACATTTCAGGTTATTCATATTTATTCAGGTTATTCACATTTTATTGTTACAGGATAGTTTGTAAATGTAAATATTTTCATAATTTAATGTTATTTTTTGCATTAAAACAAAAACATATACTGTATTTGAAGTTGTAATTATTTATAGGCATGGTGTAAAATTTTTCTCACATCAAACCGAGAAGAAAATCTGGAGTCATTCCTTTTTGTCGGTTATTCTGCTGTTATTATTTGACTGTAGCTCCTATTGGTCTGTATGTGGAACCTGAACGAAAATCAGTTTGACAGCCTTGAGTGTGGAATTTTTGCACTTTGCAAATTCCTCCTATGGGGCGGATTAGAATCTTTGGCGGGCCACATTTGGCCCCCGGGACGCATGTTTGAGACCTATGGTGTAGACTGTTCACACACGAGTCTGACGGCATTGCACTTACATTACTGTAGAATAACAACCAAGCAAAAACTCAGATTTCAGCCAAAAAATTGGAATTGAGGATTAAGACCTGCAATGTGAACATAGCAGAAATGACAGAAAAAACTCATAGATAGAAAATTCTTCTTCTTTTAAAAGATAATTTGACAAAAACCTTAAGGAAAGTCTTTGTGAAGTTGATGTGACGAGCCTGCGATCCAGGATTAAATCCATCATTTGTTCCAATTGACAAATTACAAACGCAATGTTTGGCTTTTGACATGTTGTTGCATATTTAGTTGGGCAGCCATGGCTCCAACCAAAGGGTTGGCGGTTCAAATCCCGCTCTGTCCTAGTCATGTGCTACTGTGTCCTTGGGCAAGACACTTCCTTGCCTCCTGTGCTGCTACTCACACTAGTGTATGAATGTTTGGTGGTGATGGGAGGGGCCATAGGTGCAAACTGGCAGCCACGATTCCATCAGTCTGTCCCAGGGCAGCTGTGGCTACAGATGTAATTTACCACCATCAGAGGGAGAATGTGAGAGTGAATGAATAATGGATCCACTGTGCGCGCTTTGAGTATGCGTTCGTAGAAAAGCGCTATATAAATCTAATCCATTATTCTTATTAGTTAGCATGTTAGTCTGCATTTGGATTAAATAGATGACATAAATGTGTATCTCAGCAGTTGTTTTGGTTTTTATTCCGATGAAGATGTGACTGTACCTGACCCCGTCCCGCCCTGATCAAACATTCCACCACTACATCCCTTCATGTTCTTATCCTCCTCCCATCGCCTGTGGCTCTAACCCTGACCCCTAACCCTAACCCATCCCTAACTTTAACCCTCACCCAGCTCTGGCCCATCCATCTCCCTCACACACCTCTCCAGCCCTTCCCCATTTGCATTCCATCCATGGATGCCTCACCCCCACCCCCTTCACCTCATAAATATAATACAAGCTCGTTAATGAAGGAGTGGGGAGGGAAGGAGGGAGGGAGGGGCTTCCTCTTTCCATCATCCAATTAGGCTCCAGAATGTCCACATGGACGCCAGCGCTCGTATGTATTGTCTTTTCCTCTCCCTCTCCACTGCTTGTACAGTCAAAACAGGAACACACCACAACCAGAACAAAGGAGCACAGGCAAGGGAGGCAGAGGTGTGGAAAATGAGGGGCAGTCTTTTTCTGCTGTTGGACAGTTCATGTAAAAAGCACAAAAACATAATGGAACAAAGCAACAGAGTCCTGGAAAATCATTTACACAGCAGCAGGAAGACAGCGTCATCAAAGTGTTGGCCTGAAGATGGACTTATGGGAGATAAGAGTGTGTGTGTGTGTGTGTGTGTGTGTGTGTTGCGGGGGGGGGTTCCTATTGTGTTTAGCTGATATTTGATGGTGATTTTCTGAAGGCCTCGTGTTGCAGTATCTTGGGTAAACTTGACCTTGGATGAAGGATCATGTCTTTCCTGAACAGCTGCACTGGAAAATACCTCCTCACTTTAACTCTTTTCATATTGTTTCAGTCATAAGGCCAATGTCAGGAACGCCAGGAATCACTTCAGCGTGTGTGTCTGTCTTTCCCATGGCCTTAAACTCTATAACTCTATAAATGTCCCTGTGCCTGTAGAAGTGGAAGCCGTGGATGGTTGGACTTCTGTTGGAGTCTGGTGTTGGACCAGAAGCCATTTGAAAGGCTTCAACAGAAATGTGTCTGAGTACATGAGTATGTGTTCATGTTCAGACGGCTCCCATTTTTAAGGGGCTCATCCACCAGGTGGTTAGGGTTAGATAAGGATAAGGCTTATGCCACATTTCCACCAAGGCTATTATCGTTAACAAAAACTAATGAAATGACCAAAACTAGAATAAAAAACCCATTTTCGTTAACTGAAATAAATAGAAACTATAATTAAAAGAAAAAACGATAACTAACTGAAACTGTATTTTGTGCTTACAAAACTAACTAAAACGTATACAAATTATGGATAAAATTCCCTTCGTTATTGTGTTTGTCAATGTCGGACTGATACGAAATCGATTTATTTCGCTCTAGCAATTTTAGTTAGCAGTGCCATATGACACTTCATGGTCCGTCACTTCTCGTCACTTGTGGTTTAGAGTCATCTTCTGGTCTCCACTCTACCTGGAAACATGGAGACTAAAGTTGGGAAAAAGCAGCAGAGTCCTGTCTGGGATTTATTTGAATATGACGGTGAGGAAGATAAAAGAACTGACAAAACTAAAATTAATACTAAAACTAAACTAAAATGAAGCATTTAGGAAAAAAATGAAAACTAATAAAAACTAGCAAACCTGCTCTAAAAATGAATCAAAACAAACTGAAAAAGAGAAAAAAAAGTCAAAATTAAATAAAACTAAACTATAATGAAAAATCCTTGTAATCCTTATAACCTTGATTTCCACTATGTGGTACCAGCTTGGCTCGACTTGACTCGGCCTCTTCGCATTTCCATTACGAGAAAGGACCTGGAATCTGGTACCCGGTACTAGTTTTTTGGTATCACCTCCGCCGAGGTTCCAAGACACGGGACCAGATACTAAAACGTGACGTGTAAACACTGCAGACCACTGATTGGTCAGAGAGTTGTCTCTGTGACCCACCGTTTTACAAAAAACAGATGCGGAAGTTTACAGTAAATGTAGCGGTAGGTTAATCCACATGATGACAGCCCGCAAAACTACACCATTCAGTCAGGAGATTCAGTCTTTGGTGGCCGACGTAAAAATTCAGCATGAGCTTGATGAGACAACGAGCAACGAGTGAGTTTATCAGCAACTCTCTGAGTTGACGACACTGAAGTAACGTGCCGCATTGCTATGACGTCCAGGTACTGTAAAGTTGGTAGTATCCTGTAATGGAAACGGTCTCCAGGAATAGGACCTGGTACCCAAGTCGAGTCAAGCTGAGTCAAGTCGAGCTGGTTCCATATAGTAGAAACGCGGCATTTGATTGGACTTCTGTACTTTACATTGTCCCTTTCAAATGAAGCCCAATACATGTATTTTGGTCCTGCAACATTAAGAACTAGAAGCACTCGGAGAGCGCAGACCTCCGCCAAGGCTGATCAGTGCCCCCCCCCGATCACCACCTAAATTTAATCATTTCTTCCTTATCCCATTTCCAACAAACCCTGAAAATTTCATCAAAATCTGTCCATAACTTTTTGACTTATGTTGCACACTAACGGACAGACAAACAAACAGACAGACAGACAGACAAACAAACCCTGGCAAAAACATAACCTCCTTGGCGGAGGTAATAAGCACAACAAAAAGGGGAGATGATAAAAAGTTCACCTCAGTTTTTCTTGATGAAAGCCTAAATTCGTAACATGAGCGAGAATTCATACAAGATAACAAAGTAAATGCAATGAGGGAGGAATGTGTTGAGTCAGGATATACTACTGCTTTTGACTCCAAGGCTAGTTTATATTTACACACAAATGTGGTTGATTCACCATGAACCACTCTGAATCCTGTTCACCCTCAGCAGTGTCATCAAGAAAACACACTACAATGTGTCAAACCTTGGAAGTTTCAGCCCACATCTGGGATCGGACATTTAATGAACTGGACACCCTTGAAAACATTAGAGTATGAAGACAAATATATATGACACTTATGGATCCATACACACTGAGTCTATGAAAAGTGTGTGTGTAGGTGTGTGTGTGTGTGTCCTAAGTACATGGAAAAAGTGTATGGGGAAGTTCAGCCATTGACTTTAGTGCCTTGACTTCCTGACCCTCCTAATTTAATGGGACATTGTTCTCCACCAGGCAACTGCGCCAAAGACAGGAAGGTACACTCAGAGCCATGGAAAATACAGGAGTGAGGTATGTAACGGGTGTGTGATGGGAGGACTTGTGTGTGTGTGTGTGTGTTCATCAGACCACATCTTGCCTTCAGTTCTTGCAAAACATTCTCAGAGATAAAGACCAAATTTCCATATCTGCTTCTCACTTAAATTACAAAATGGGCCGGGAGGAGGGAAGGGAGTTACAAAACACACAATATGTGCTTGTGTGTGTGAAAAAGATGGAATCTATGTGTCTTGGAGCCGTGGGAGTAAATGTCTGATGATTTCATTTTCCACCTTCATGCTGATGTGTGTGTCTAACCTTGGACACTATTCCCTCGGTTACTGGGGCTAGGGTTAGGGTTAGACATGATTCACACCTACTGGATTAAGAAGCTGACTGCACTCCATGAACGCCTAGCAGCACAGATGAACCAGCTGCTAATGTGGGGAAACCACCCACAGTGGCTAACCCAGGGCTGGACAGTCCTCATAATGACGGACCCCTAGAAGGCAATGATACCATCCAACTACCGGCCTAGAACCCGCCTCAGCACCACATGGAAGCTCCTATCAGGCATCTAATGCCGCGTTTCTACTATGTGGTATCGGCTCAACTCGACTTGACTCGACTCGGCCTCTTTGTGTTTTCATTACGAAAAAGTATCTGGAATCTGGTACCCGTTACTAGTTTTTTGGTATCACCTCTGCCAAGGTTCCAAGACTGGGGACCAGATACTAAAATGTGACGTGTAAACACTGTAGACCAGTGATTGGTCAGAGAGTTGTCTCTGTGACCCGCCGTTTTACAAAAAACAGATGCGGAAGTTTACAGTAAATATAGCGATATGTTGATCCACATGTTGACAGCCCGCAAAAGTACTCCATGGTTTGTTGAGGAGGTTCAGACGTAAAAATTCAGCATGAGCTTGAAGAGACAACATGCAACGAACGAGTTTATCAGCAACTCTGAGCAGACGACACGGAAGTAATCCGCCACATCGCTATGACGTCCAGGTACTGTAAAGTCAGTAGTATCCTGTCATGGAAACGGTCTACAGGAATAGCATCTGGTACCTGAGTCGAACTGGTTCCATGTAGTGGAAACATGGCAATAGCGGCTAAGATGAGTAGGCACATGGAGCAATACATGAGAAGAGCACAGAAAGGAATAGGCAATAACACCAGAGGAGCCAAACACCAGCTACTGGTTGACAGAACTGTAAGACCAGAAACACCAACCTGTGCACTGCCTGGACTGACTACAAGAAAGACTATGACTCAAGCCACACACATGGATATTGGAGTGGTTAAAGCTGTAGAACATCCACAGGACACTAAGAGAGTTCATCCAAAACTCCATGAGGCTATGGAACACGACTCTGGAGGCCAACTCAAAGCCAGTTGACGAGGTGAACATCAGATGGAGCATATACTAAGGAGATGCCCTGTCCCCCCTGCTGTTTTGCATGGGCCTAAACCCTCTCAGCCAGATCATCTCCAAGAGTGGCTTTGGGTACCGGTTTAGAAGTGGAACGACCATCAGCCACCTCCTCTATATGGATGACATCCAGCTGTATTATGTCTGTATTTCTGTCTGTCCTCTGGGCCTTCATACATTCAAACCCAAACAGAAAATATGTTGCAGTACCGCTGGGAACCATGGGGGGCAGTGTTGAGATTTAAAGACAATAATTTCCAGAAATGGTGGAACTTTTTAAAGAATGACAGTGTGACTTTTGCAGAACCTATGGACATACCGGTGATATTCTCACTACCATCTTTAGTGTCTCCTGTCTCTTGTGTCATCCCAGTATTTGTTATTATTGATTCTTCTTCTCTTCTCCATCTTCTCCTAAACCAGTATGTTCATTTAGAGTGGTGCCCTCTGGTGGATGTGATGCCAAATGCTCATTCCAACACAATGGACACATGGATAAGGCTTTGACACTGAAAGTGTTTGGAACAGACGCACATATTTACGTAGGTGAAGTCACCATCAATGGGCCTTTAGTCCTGGACCTTCCCAACATATGTTTGTTATATGTTTGTGTTTTCAGCGCATGACAGTGAACGAAAGTGCAAGTCCAAAGAGTTGAACTGCAACACAAAGAATGGTTTGTAGTTATAAGAGGCCAACGGTCAAAGCAGAAACATTTCAGTTCCTGAGGAACACAAAGAACTCATAGAACAGATGGAATTATTGTGTGTCTGGACTGAAGTTTTCATGTGGGCATATGATAATACTGCAGGGGTAGTTATGGGTGGGGCATATGATAATACTGCAGGGGTAGTTATAGGTGGGGCATATGATAATACTGCAGGTGTAGTTATAGGTGGGGCATATGATAATACTGCAGGGGTAGTTATAGGTGGGGCATATGATAATACTGCAGGGGTAGTTATAGGTGGGGCATATGATAATACTCCAGGGGTAGTTGTATGTGGGGCATATGATAATACTGCAGGGGTAGTTATAGGTGGGGCATATGATAATACTGCAGGTGTAGTTATAGGTGGGGCATATGATAATACTGCAGGGGTAGTTATAGGTGGGGCATATGATAATACTGCAGGTGTAGTTATAGGTGGGGCATATGATAATACTGCAGGGGTAGTTGTATGTGGGGCATATGATAATACTCCAGGGGTAGTTGTATGTGGGGCATATGATAATACTGCAGGGGTAGTTATAGGTGGGGCATATGATAATACTCCAGGGGTAGTTGTATGTGGGGCATATGATAATACTGCAGGGGTAGTTATAGGTGGGGCATATGATAATACTCCAGGGGTAGTTGTATGTGGGGCATATGATAATACTGCAGGGGTAGTTGGTAGTGAGTCATTATCAGCCCGAACAGGGAAACCATGGCAACAACAACAATAACACAACCATAGCACTTATCCTAACCTGAACCTGAACCATTGTGTTGGGGTTTGTGTGTGCGTGTGTTAAAATGTTTTTCATACATGAAGGGGACATGAACCTGGAGACCTGATGGCTAGGGTTAAGTAAGGATTAACTTAGTGGAGTGAAAAACAAAGGAATCTGTTGAAAAAGGAGGAAGAAGTGAAGAAAAGGTTTGGTTTAGGCATTCTGTAGTTCTGGTGAAGGTTACGATAAGTGTTCATGACACCAGTGAATCAGTGGAAAGTATGTGGGTTTTTATTTAACATCCCAGTGGGGACTTGAGCCTGAGTGTATGTTTACTCATCCTGTTACCATGGAAACAAAATCAGTGTTGTTTTTGTCTTGTGTTTTTTATGTCATTTTTTTTTTCTTTTTGAATATTTTTTATTGTTTATTGACTTTAACCCTTAAAGACCCAAACGTCCACCTTTAACCCTTAAAGACCCAAACATCCACTTTTAATCCTTAAAGACAAAGGTTCCACAGTAACATTTGGGAACAGACGTTGGGTGTTTAAGGGTTAACTGTACAGACATTATTTTTGTCTATAGTATTGGATTAGATTTCTATATTACTGATCTATTATTATCCTCTGTGTGTAATCTATGTCTTCTGAATTTTCAATGTCATTTTTTTTTTGTTCTGTCACATCTGGTTCCGTCCTTGGCTTCATTTTTTTCTGTTCATCTTTTTTGTTGTCGTTTAATTTATTTATTTATTTTTACATAATTGTTTGTTGTGTGTCTTTTCCATCATTTTTGATTTCTCATAATTTATGCATATTTTGTGTGTGATTTTATTTTCAATGTGACTTTGTGTGTGTGTGTGTGTGTGTGTGTGTGTGTGTGTGTGTGTGTGTCTATGGAGGCTTTCCACTGCACCCACTCATGTGTGTTCAGTCCAGGCTTCAACACACCCCTCTCTGTTTAGTTTCCTGTTTAAACTCTGTTTGGTACTGAGTTCTGCTTCTCTGTGGAAAAGACACATCCACATATGAATGTATTTGGACTGAACCAGTGTGTGTGTGTGTGTGTGTGTGTGTGTGTGTGTGTGTGTGTGTGTGTGTGTGTCTGTGTGTGTGTGTGTGTGTGTGTGTGTGTGTGTGTGTGTGTGTGTGTGTGTGTGTGAGGGGATTTTCCAGAAACACAGGGAATCCTCATGATACGTCTGCTGATTTAACTGGAACAGCAGTCAAATAAGGACACATCCCCACCATGAGCTTCAAACTGGAACTGATTCAGAAGCTTTGATCATATAATAAAACCTTTGTAAGTCAGTGAAATTTACTCATAAAATAGTGACTTAAATCAGGAATGAAGCCAATTATTATGATCGTAATGTGCCCACGCATATTTGTCTCCAGTAAAAGTCCAGATACTTGTTAAAAACAGCCTGTTTTAAAACTGATTCTCCTTCATCAAGAGTAAAAAAGGATCAAAGTTCTAAAATAAATGAATGAATAAGTAAATAAATGAATAAATAAATAAACATTTGAAAAACTGAACTGAACCAAATCTTTTGTCTTGTCATATCTTTTACATCATTTTGTCTGTTGTGTTTTTTGCATCACTTTCTTCTTTTGGTGTTTTTTTTTTTTTTTTTTTTTTTTATATATGTCATTTTCATTTCTGTCATTGTATGTCAGTTTTGTCTTCTTTTTTTATTTATTTATTTTTCAGTTTTGTCTAGGGTTAGTATTAGGGCTAGGGTTTCAGTGGGTTAGGGTTAAACTTAGGGCGAGGTTCAGGGTTAGGGTCTCAGTGGGTTATGGTTAGGCTTAGGGTTTCAGTGGGTTGGGGTTCGGCTTAGGGTTAGGTTCAGGGTTAGGGTCTCAGTGGGTTAGGGTTAAGCTTAGGGTTAGGGATTCAGTGGGTTAGGGCTAGGGTTTCAATGGGTTAGGGTTAGGCTTAGGGTTTCAGTGGGTTAGGGTTAGGCTTAGCGTTAGGTGTAGGGCTAGGGTTTCAGTGGGTTAGGGTTTCAGTGGGTTCGGGTGAGGGTTAGGCTTAGGGTTTCAGTGGGTTAGGGTTAGGCTTAGGTTTAGGGTTTCAGTGGGTTAGGCTTAGGCTTAGGGCTTGGGTTTCAGTGGGTTAGGGTTTCAGTAGGTTAGGCTTAGGGTTAGTTTTAGGGTTAGGATTAGGTTTAGGGTTTCAATGGGTTCAAGGGAGGGTTAGGCTTAGCGTTAGGGTTTCAGTGGGTTAGTCTTAGGGTTAGGGCTAGGTTTAGGGTTTCAGTGGGTCAGGCTTAGGGTTAGGGTTTCAGTGGGTTCGGGTTAGGGTTAGTCTTAGGGTTAGGTTTAGGGTTTCAGTGGGTTAGGGTTAGTTTTGGGGTTAGGCACAGGGTTAGGTTTAGGGTTAGGCACAGGGTTAGGCTTAGGGTTAGGCTTAGGGCTAGGGTTAGGGTTAGGCTTAGTCTTAAGGTTAGGGTTAGGCACAGGGTTAGGCTTAGGGTTTAGGGTTAGGTTTAGGGTTAGGGTTAGGCACAGGGTTAGGCTTAATCTTAGGTTTAGGCTTAGGGTTAGGGTTAGGTTTAGGCTTAGGTTTAGGCTTAGGGTTAGGGTTAGGTTTAGGCTTAGGGTTAGCCTTAGGCTTAGGCTTAGGGTTAGGCTTAGGGTTAGGCTTAGGGTTAGGTTTCCATCCAGTTCTGTGGTGTCAACATGGTTCTTGATCTTCGTTATAGTTGTGGTTCTAAGTTCGTTCAGTAGATTCAGGATTTCATACAATAACTGAACCTGAACTGATAAAAGGGGTTTGCCCCCAAAATGAACCTCTCTCTTTTTCTCTTTTTTTCATTCTGCGACTCTTCTTTCATTTTCGCCCCCTGATATCGGATTGATATTCTGAACAATAACTTGTGTTTGTCTTAACAGAAGTCAGTGTAATTGTACTAACATTCTGCCTGTTGGTAAATGTTGTGTGTATTTGTAGATCCACTGTGATCTGTACGTTCAAACAAATACGTATAAATGATGAACTGAGGCAGAATACTGTTAAAATTGCACTTATTTTTCTTTATAAATGTCAGGTTGTTTGTGTTATTCACATTTTAAAGGATAGTTTATACATGTTGTCCCTGTGTCTGCGTGGGTTCTCTCCGGGTACTCTGGCTCCTCCCACCATCCAAACACATCCACTGATAGGTTAATGGGTTAATCTAAATTGCCCTTAGGTGTGAAAGTGACAGTGGTTGTTTGTCTCTGTATGTTCAGCCCTGTGATGAACTGGAGACATGTCCAGGGTGTACCCCACCTTCACCCAGAAGTAGCTGGGATAGGCTCCGCCCCCGTGACCCCAGTGAGGATAAAGCGGGTTCAGAAAATGAATGAATAAGTGAATGAATGAATGAGGTTATAGAGAGTATGCACGTGATGTCACAGCTAGCAGAAGTCATTGTGGTTCTGCCCACTGAGTGGCAGAAAGAGGGAGATGAGTGACAGCACTGGCTTCAATACTGTCTGAACTGAAGAACAATATTTAATAAAAAATGGGGAAGAGCTGTTGTGAGATTGATTGTATGAACAGGTTTGAAAAGCAGTTGGAGCTATCGTTTTACAGACACCGAAAGACAAAGGAAAGAGAAGTAGATGGATCCACAAATCCAGGAAACCAAACCTAGATCTGTGGATCCTGTTTGGTGTCAGCTAACATTAATTTATGCTGTATTTTTGGGTCAAATCAGACCTTAAATGATGTATTGTTTGGGCTAACGTTACTTCTTAGTAAAGCTCTTGGTTTCATGATCAGATCTTTCATGGTTTTTGTCTTCATTTTGTGATTCTGAACCTTGTGCTCCTACATGATTAGTAAACTAACTGAAACTGAGGCTAACCTAGTTTTTTAAATACGGGGAACTGGAGAATAAAGCTACGACGGAGTATTAGGATCACATAAGAAAATAAAAACACTTGTCACTACGAGTATGAAGTCATAAAATATCGATATAAAACCTGTAATTTTCTGAGAATAAAGTCGAATACAAAAAGAATCACAATGTTATGACAAAAAAGTCATAGCTATAAAAAAAAAAAATCTCATAATTTAACAAATATGTCATTTGTATATGAGATTAAAATCATCATATTCCGACAATAAGCCATAATATTACAAGAATAATGTCGTAATTTAAAAACGGGGGGGTAAATATCATAATTTCCCAGAATCCAGTGGTGCCCTGCTGGTCCACAGCAGTAGTATCTGTGTTGTATAAAGTACTTGATCTGAACTAGACTCAGTAAATCTCCTCAGTCCCAGTAGATCATGCATATATTCGCTGGGGTCAGTACACGGTCTACTGTAAATGCACTTTGGATCAGCTGGTTCTGGGCCCTAGTTTTGGACCCTGGTTGTCAGTGATGGTGAAACCATGTATATTTGTTTCAGGTAAAAATAGTGATGATCCCCTCCACACTGGATGTCAGGATATTCCATTTCTGTCCACATGTCAGTGTTCATGGACCACTTGTTCTTTGGTCGTACGGATCCATGTCCAGTCCAATTGTCCTTCATTTAATTTCATATTTCACATTTTCCCGGTCTGGCTGTGTTTACTGCTATACTCCGTCATGTTGAGCAGGTTGGTTTTTACCACTCAGTCTGACTTAGAGGGGCGTGGCCTGAGGGGGGGAAGTGACGTATGTGCATACCCTTTATATATGTTCAGCCCTGTGATGAACTACAGACATGTCCAGGGTGAACCACACCTTCACCCATAAGTAGCTGGGATAGACTCAGCCCCCGTGACCCTAGTGAGGATAAAGCATGTTCAAAAAATGAATGAATGATTTTATACACACTGTAAAAAAATCTGTAATTTAACAGAATTTTCACTGTTTATTTAACAGATTTTTGCTGTATTTTTACGATACAGGAAAATATCAATGAAATGATAAAAACAGACTGATTTTACATGTCAAATGTAAAATAACACGAAAAAACCGTAACTGAATGAGCAAAAAATTTCAATTTTTTAAAAGAAATTTTTTTCTTTTTTCACAGAAAAGTACAGTTAAAATACATTTGCAAATATGTTGTAATTTCACAAACATTTCTTTTCTATTTATGAGATTAAACTGTTTATTTAAAGTTTAACACTGTAAAAAAAAAAAAAAAAAATTATATATATATATATATATATATATATATATATATATATATATATATATATATATATATATATATATATCAAACCAGATAAAATTGCTGACAATTAACCGTAACAGAAGTATTTGTTCTGTAAGTTTAACAAGACTTGTTTGTTAATTGACAAATATCTTGTGTAATTACAGGAGGTTTCACAACAAAAATGTTGAATAAATGTATTTTTGTGAATGTATAACATGTATAAGCACTGATAAACTGTCCAAATATAGTTTTTATCAGTGGATTGTACAACTTAGTCTCATTGAAAATTATTTATATACATATTTATAGGTAATTTTATTGTTTTAATACATGTAAATATTCTTTATTAAACATTAAAAAGTAAAAAACAAATATGCAAAATGTCATGTAAAGTTAGGGCAAAAAATTATATTTTAATTATGGAAAATTACTGTATTTTTATGAGATGGTTATTTTCCGTTATTTAACAGTATTTTTTCGGCACCCCTGCTGCTGGAATATTGCCATTTTTTTTTTTTTTTTTTTTTACAGTACATGTAAACATTTTCATCATGTATAATTGTATTTATTTTTTCATTTTACTGGGCTGACCCACTCATATTGGGCTGAATGTGAAACCTGAACTAAAATGACTTTTACACCCCTGATGTCTGGGCTTACGTGGCTTTAAAACAGTCCAGTCCTGTGTGTGCTGATGTGAACACAGTCCTCATGTGAATTCCATGGGAAAGAGTGTGATGGTTACACACAGCATTAAACTCTGGGGACACAGCTCCTGCTCCACCGCTGTTTCCACGCACTCCCTTTAATCAGACACACACAGAGATTTCTATATAAAGTGATGGCATGCCACAGGTCCCGGGGGTGGAGGGGGGGTCCCGGGGGGGAGGGGTGGAGTCACATGGTCTGCTGCTGCACTCAGACTAACTTCTCTCCTCCTTTCTCTTCCATTTTTCTGTTTCTTTTTTTTCCTTCCTTCGTTGGTCTACATGTTGCTCCAAGGCCTTTGAGTTGTTTCTTTCTACCTCCTGTGGTTTGTTTCGTTCTTTTTTTTTTTTTTTCTTGTGGTTGTCTTTCCAGTCAGCACCGTCCGTGAGTAGTAAGGAATGAGACAGAGCAGTGTCAGGTCTCCATGGCAACAGAACAAATATCCCAGTGACAGTGGAGTGCCAGGTGTAATCTACAGTAGTTTATTTCTGAATCCGTTTTGTAAAGTCTGTCCAGTCGTCAGCCCACAGCATTCAATCAAAGAGAACAGACTCATTACCCTAACCCCAACCCCAACCCTAAACCTGACCCCAACCCTAACCCTAAACCTGACCCCAACCCTAACTCTAAACCTGACCCCAACCCTAACCCCAACCCTAACCCTAACTCTAAACCTGTCCCCAACCCTAAACCTGACCCCAACCCAAACCCTAACCCTAACCCCAACCCTAACCCCAACCCTAACCCTAACTCTAAACCTGTCCCCAACCCTAACCCTAAACCTGACCCCAACCCTAACCCAAACCCTAACCCTATCCCTAACTCTAAACCTGTCCCCAACCCTAACCCTAAACCTGACCCCAACCCTAACCCCAACCCTAACCCTAACCCCAAACCTGACCCCGACCCTAACCCCAACCCTAACCCCAACCCTAACCCAGTTCACTCCAGTTCAGGCCAGTTCAGTTCAGGCCAGGTCAGTCTAGTTCAGACCAGTTCAGTTCAGTTCAGTCCAGTTCAGACCAGTTCAGTCTAGTTCAGACCAGTTCAGACTAGTTCAGACCAGTTCAGTCCAGTTCTGTCTAGTTCAGACCAGTTTAGCCCAGTCCAGTTCAGTCAAGTTCAGATTAGTTCAGTCCAGTTCAACCCAGTTCAGACCAGTTCAGTTCAGACCAGTTCAGTCCTGTTCAGTCCACTTCAGATCAGTTCAGACCAGTTCAGTCCAGTTCAAAAACTATATATGAAAAACTATATCTAACTGACAACATTTTAAAAAATGATGATGATGATGACTAACAAACATAATTTCTGATGGACTTTTCATATTTGTATTACAAATTAATGGAACCCTTTTGGTCAATGGTAACAGGGGAGCCTTAAATAGAACAGGGACTGGTTCCTAGTTCCATTTTGGGCAGTTTGAACTGGCAAGCCTTAAATGTCCATAAAACTCCCTGGGATTAATGTTTAAGAACTGGTCTAAGAATTAGTTCTCAGTTCTGTTTAACACCCCAGTTCCTTTTAAGCAAAAACAAGTCTCAAAAAACATAGAACAGTTTTGCCAAAGAGGATATAGAAAACCATAAGTGTCTCTAGGAACCGGTTTTGGGAACTGGTTCCTAGTGACGATTAAGCACAAAGGGAACTGCAAAAAAGTCTCAAAAAACAGAACAGTTTTGCCCAAGGGGGCATGGAAAGCCTTTAGTAAACAGAACTAGGAACGGGTTCCCAGTTCTCTTTAAGTAAAACTGAACTAGGGACTGGTGTAACTGCCATTAGAATAAACTGTGATTGGACTTGGACTGGACTTGGACTGGACTGTGACTGGACTTGGACTGTGATTGGACTTGGACTGGACTTGGACTGGACTGTGATTGGACTTGGACTGGACTTGGACTGGGATTGGACTTGGACTGGACTTGGACTGGGATTGGACTTGGACTTGGACTGGACTTGGTCTTTTCCTGCAGTAGGGTTATGGCTGCATTCAGGACACTTTGCCAAAGGGACAGCAGGAACAAACAGCAGAGGGACAGAACATTTCTTGTGCAGCTCCATAAATCTCTCCATAGACACTGACCTCCACAATTGTTTTTGGAAAGAGTAAGACAGTGTGTCCATGGAAACGGCCACCGTCACCCCTCGGTGCATGTCTAAATCCCTGTTGAAGGACTATACATAGACCCAGAGAGGAGTTCAGTCTGCTCTACCCATCAAACACACATGTGCATTTAACTAAACTAAGAACTGTGTGAATGGGAACATAGGTCAACAGGCCTGGATATGAGGGTTAGGGTTAGGATTAATTTAAGGGTAATTCATTTCATTAATTTAAGGGTTAGGGTTAATTTAAGGGTAATTCATTTAATTAATTTAAGGTTAGTTTAAGGGTGGAATTAAACGGTCATTGAATCCATACAGTTGAAGGAATTATTAATGATGGGCTTCTGTGAATACTCCTTACACACAAGTGTGTGTGTGTGTGTGTGTGTGTGTGTGTGTTGCAGACACACTCCCATACATGAAAGTACATGATCAGAATACCCCCAAAACAAAGTATGTTGTAAAAACAAGCCTCAGTGATAATCGACAATGGCAAGCTGTGTCTTGCAGTGAGAGCTGGAAGGAGTGAGAATGAAATAGCTCAGAGCTGCCTCACACACACCGGCCTGCAGCCGTGGAAACAGTTCAAGAAGTCATTAATTGTCATACGTTCACACATGCATCCTAACAAAGGTGCTGCCTTTAAGGAAACAAAAGGGTCGTTCAAACTGTTGTGGTTGGAAACACATCAACACATCCTCGGACAAAGATGTGTGCATGGTGTACTGCTTTAAAGAGCTGTAGGAAAGGCTGTCATCATATGTTACGCACAAAGAAGACACAAACAACAGGTTGGGTTGGGGTGGGGTGGGGGGGGTCTCTGATGTGTGAAGGTGACATGTGAAAAGTAAAAGGAACATGGAGCTGATAAATCTAGTCAGTTATTAGTAACAGCAGAGTCCCATCCATGGACACGTGAACTGCAAAGGGGTCCCAGGGTGGAAATGAGACAATGGGCCCCTATAGACACCTATGGACCCCAATGGGCCCCAACAGACACCTATGGACCCCAGTGGACTCCTATGGACCCCGATGGAAACCAATGGACCACTATGGACACCTATGGACCCCGGTGGACTCCTATGGACCCCAGTGGACCCCTACGGACACCTATGGACCCCCTGTTCCTTCCTATGTACATTACATAAAGGATCCTATGCTGAAACGGCGCACAGCCTCAGTTTTATGTGAGGTTAAGTGTTTTATTATTAGTAAATTTATATTATAAGTAAATTTATATTATATTATATTATATTATATTATATTATATATCAAGTTATTTTTAATCATTTTTTATTATTTAAATTTTGTAACATGTAAACACAAATGAAAACATATGAGAAAAGACATGAACTAAACTTTCACTCACAAACATTTCTCAGTCCCAGGCAATGATCAATGATCAGTAGTAATTACAATGATTAATTAATTGATTAATTTCATTATAACTATTTTCAACTGCTTTTATTTCACTGAAGATAATCTATTCTAATCTAACAAATATAACTGTCACTTTTACTATTTTCACCCACATGTTAACCCTTCTTCAAAGTCTTTCTAAATTGTATGTGAAACTCTCCGTGACCATCTCCTAACCCTAACCCTAGCCCTAGCCCTAACCCTTCTCCTAACCCTAACCCTGGCCCTTCTCCTAACCCTAGCCCTAACCCTTCTCCTAACCCTAACCCTAACCCTTCTCCTAATCCTAACCCTAGCCCTAACCCTTCTCCTGACTCTAACCCTTCTCCTAACCCTTCTCCTGACTCTAACCCTTCTCCTAACCCTAACCCTAACCCTGGCCCTTCTCCTAACCCTAGCCCTAACCCTTCTCCTAATCCTAACCCTAGCCCTAACCCTTCTCCTAACTCTAACCCTTCTCCTAACCCTAACCTTAGCCCTTACCTTAACCCTTCTCCTAACCCTAGCCCTAACCCTCCACTTCCACTTCCTATGCTAAGCTGGGCTCAGCAAAACATAGAGACTTGGTTCTCACTAAAAGTGGTGAAATGAACGAACAGCTTTTTACTGTCCTTGGGTGTTCAATTTTGTCCAGGCATGTCAGAAACTTGAAGCACAGCAAAGGCTGGTGATAAAAAGGTGTTGTGTAGATGTTTATAGTGAACACAGAAGAAGACGGCTGTGAATGACTGTGAATGTACAAGGCCCTTTTCACTTATCGCAAGCATTCCTCTGGTCAGGATTAATAATGTAACTAACTATGAAGGGTTTCAAAGCTGGAGTCATATGACAAAATATCATGAGGAAACAAACTAATGTTTTCACTAACGACAGCTTTTGACTATGAGTCATCCACGTCTGACTCATGTGGAAAAGCTTCTACTTAGAAAAAAAAAAAAAAGATCATATCTGGACTGATGTCAAGTGAGCAGCATTATGCAGATGTGAATGTGCAGTTGGCACAGCGTAGCCAATGAACAGCCACATCCCAAACACACCATTAAATCTGTTCAAATGGTTGGATCTATGAAGTACGAAGCACAATCTGCTCTTTTTATGACAGTGATTCCTCTAGATTTTATGTATAGCATCACATTTACTAATACTGTTCTCATGTTTGGGTGATTTAACGTTGAAGAACTACAAATCTGAGAATCCTTCCTTGTTCAACCAACAGTATGTACATAGTCCTTGGTATGTGTTTTCACTCTATCACTGTCGTTTTTTATTGACCAAAAAAAATCCTCAGTATGTTGATACCTTGATAAAGAAGGTAAATAATGAAATCACAGTCCTTTTTGTGAGTCCAAATATTTGCTCCTTTCAGTAAGAAACTTTTTTACTTTTAAAGTAAGAAGAGTTAAGGAGTTAACACACTACTTACAGCAGGGGTGTCAAACTTATTTTCTTCCGGGGGCCACATTCAGCCCCATTTAATCTGAAGTGGGCCAGACCAGTAAAATAATAGCATGACAGCCAATAAATAATGACAACTCCAAATGGTTTTAATGAAAAAATAACATTCAATTATGCCAATATTTACATTTACAAACTATCCAAACAAAAAGGATGTGAATAACCTGAAAAAAATGGAATTTGTTAAGAAATATAAGTAGAATTTTATCAGTATTATGCCTCGACTTATCATTTATACACACACTGTAAAAAAAAATCCTGTTGTTTTTACGGAAAAAAAAACTGGCAGCTGTGGTTTCCAGAACAATACTGTAAAAAACACATCCACCTGTAAGCATATTTACGGAGTAACATGTAGACTGAACATTTTAAACATGTAGATTGAAGATTTTAAACATGTAGATTTAAATGGTAAATGGGCTGCACTTATTCAGTGCATTTTATACACCTTCATGGTGTCCACAGCCACCAGGTCAATTTAGGGTTCAGTGTCTTCCATGGACACTTTGACATATGGACAATCTGAGCCAGGATTCAAACCACCAACCCTTTGGTTACTGGACAAGCCGCTCTACCAGCTCTACCAACCCATTAATTTACAAATTTAAAATGTTAAATCATCAAATGTTTACTTTTTATAACTTTTTTATTAAAAAAAAAAAAAAAAAAAAAAAAAAAAGAGCAAATATGCTGTTATTTCAACATTATGGTCTTGCAATTTAAACAGCATCACATTCTTTTTCAATTTACAGTTTTATTTTCTAAAAACAATAGAAATACATCATTTCTACATACAAATCTAGTTTTGTTCACATAATCTTCCTGTAAAAACTACAGCTATATTTGATTCAATCGTTAAAACAAAAATCTTTTCAAATAAACAACTTTGCATTGTATTGTTACTTACAGTTTTTTTATGTTGCTATTTTACAACTTTTTGGTGTTAATTCTACAGTCATTTTTTTACAGTGTATATATTACAGGTGAGAGCTACAAAGGCATAAAATATTTAATAACAGGCAGAATATTGTTAAAATTGCACTTAATTTTCTTGAGACATTTCAAGTTGTTCATATTTGTTCAAGTTATTTGCATTTTATTGTTAAAGGATAGTTTGTTAATGTAAACATTTTCATAATTTAATGTTTTTTTGCACTAAATCAAAGAGAAAAAAAATGGTGTTGTCATTATTTATAGGTTATTATGATATTATTTTTGAGTTTGATGCCCTAATTTGCACTTTGCACATTCACCCCACGGGGCGGATTGGAACCTTTGGTGGGCCGGTTTTGGCCCCTGGGCCGCATGTTTGACACCTGTGACCTACAGTGTCTTTACAGCCGGGTATTGGCTCTTAAAGCCCTAGAATAGTCCAAGTAGTCCAATCCACTTTATGTGGGACAGTTTGTTGGGATGTATCTAGTTTATGTGGGTACGATGTACACACATGTATGTGTCCTGTAGGGGGGACACCATCCTGAGAAGGCCCAGGAAGTAACTAAAAAAGACACAAGGCATGAAGAATGTCAAGAATGAACAAGAGATTAATCAAATAAGATATTTTCATTACACATGTTGATGCATGATGGTACAATGAGCTCAAGTATAATGAAGGCAGCATCCACCAGTGGCATTAAAGTGACATGAACTCTGTCACAGATCAGTTTTAAAGTTGAGTTGATTCAGTTATCATGACCATGAGTGTGAGGAGTGTGTGTTGTTATTATTTATTCATTCAGTTTCCCAAACACTGTAGTCTGTCCAGGGTACCATCGGGTACAAATGAGGAAAACCCTGGACCCATGGGCTGACATGCACACAAACAAACATTCAATAACCATTGGTGTCGGAACCAAATCCAGGACAGTGCAGACCACTGCACCACCATGGAACCAAAGTGATGACTGACTTACTGAAACACAGGGAAAGGACAATGAGGCAGGTGAAAAGCATAAAAGACCAAGGCAAAATGAAATCAAGTCACTCACACAAAGGTAAAGACATGGTAAAGGCCCAAAAACAAACTACAAATACACGACTTAAGTTACTACAATATAAATAGTTAACAAGAGTTTATAGAACCCCTGAAAAACTCCATCATATGTCCAGTCATATTCCTGATACATGTACTAAATGCCAAGATAATAAAGGAACTCTGATTCACTGTTTATGGGAATGTTCAAAGATACGAAGATTCTGGAAGGAGGTCATCAGTTGTATGTCTGAGGTATTTAACATTAAGATCCCATTTTGTTCTAAACTTTGTATACTGGGAATGAACCCTGAGGATTTCACACATACTAAGAAACAAACTAAAGTGTTGGACTTTGGACTGTTACAGCCAGGAGAGTTATGGCTTTGAATTGGAAGAGCATGGAAGCTCCTTCTATGAAGCAATGGATAAAAGAACTATCAGAGTGCATCGGACTGGAAAGACTGACTTATATTACCAAAGCAAAACTGGAGGAATTTGTACAGTTATGGGAACCTTATATGAACATTATGGTATCTGGAAAATAGGGACATGTCATACAAATTATCACTGTTTATATTATTAAAAAAATGTTTTATTATCATGACTGCTGTATTTTAATGTTTTTATCATTATTATTATTATTTTTTTTAATTTTAATTTTAATTTTTTTTTTTACATATATGTACACATGTTCATAAGAATATATGTATGTTATATATATATATATATTTCTATATCATTTGGTACAAGTTTACGTAGTGTGAATGGGTGTGTGTATGAGTGTTTATGTTGTTTTGATTCATGTTCATTATGTATATACCTTTCAATATAACACTAAATACCAATAAAAATATTGTGAGAAAAAAAGGTAAAGACATGATTACTGCGAGCAAAAGCTGTTTTGAACATATGAGATGTAATAATGATAACAGTCTGAAGGTAATAATGATAATAGTCTGAAGATAATAATGATAATAGTCTGATGTTGTGGACTGAAATTCCTATGTCTGGCCTAAAAGCTACAAAACTCAACAAGAACACAATCTCTTAAAGGCCTTTTCTTTCTCACAATCAAACAAGTATGTGATAGTTTCTATTTTTAGAGGCTCTCCCTTCCACTGGTGCGTCCAAAGCCCTGGGTTACCTCCCTCCCTCTCTCATCTCCATTTTGTTGTCATGCTTGTATTCGTGTCCTGAACACTTTGCATGACTAACCCTAACCCTAACCCAAACCTAACCCTAACCCACCACCCTGACCTATTGCACCAAAGCCAACTATCCCCCACTGCTCCCTGCTCAAACATTGTATCACACAATCTTCCTTCCAAACAGAGCTGGGAGCATTTCTGGCTCCCATGTCCATATATGGACATGTGTCGACCTGTCTGAGAAGAATGGGTTTAGTCTTGATGAATTTACGTGCAGACATTACTGTGAGCCTGCAGGCTGTGGCTGCAGTCTGTACTTTATATCTGGATTGAATCTTTTAAGGGTAAAACATTTGGAATACCTTCTTTATGATTCATTTGGCTGAAGTTATGATCACAGCCAGGCTGACAACGTGCTGTTGGTTGAAATGTGGGGATGACTGTCTTTTTTTTTTCTAACACAACAGGTGGTTTTGGTGGTGATGGTGGAGAGAAAAGCACAGAGGACAAGGGTGAGCAAAATCTGGTTTTGATGGTCTTTTTTACTCCAAGATCCCAATTCCTTTAAAGGCCAGAAGAAGACTGGTGACGGTGAAGACTGTGGTGTAGGCTAGACCTGATACAACCCCATGATGTCTATGGGTCAAACCTGAAAGGCAGTGTCAACAAACAGGGCGGTACCCTCACTTCGTGTGCTTTGGGGATACATCAGACAGAACAGTTTAGAAATCAGAGTACCAACAGAGCAGGTGCATGTTAAAACAGTCCAACTGTTTTGTACTTCTGGTCTTCAATCCTTAAAGGTCAACAATGCCAGGAGTTTTTGTACTTTGATAGTGGCTAAAATACAGTATGCTTGTCAAAGTTCACCACTTTGCATCTGCAGACTGGACTCATTCCACTGAAATGAATTAATTTAACCTCCAGATGTTCTTTAAATACTTGTGCAACACTCCTACAATTGGCTTAGATCAACAACAGATTAAGGGATCCTTTAACTTGGAGGCTGTCATGTACAAACACCCCGTAGGAATGGCTAAAACACAGAATCAAAAACACATGATGATAAATACTTGCAAAGACCCAAATGGCAACTTCTGGGGTTGATGAACGAATGTCCAAACCTGCAGTTCCTCCAGTGGCCACTTGAATCAGCCTCAAAGATGAAAAGACTTAAGGAGGTCTTATATATTTATTTCCCTTATTTAACCAGCTAGCTAGGCCAACCGGGAACTACACAATACTCACTCACAACAAGAACCTGGTTTACGCATCCAACTTAAAATCTGTTACAACAAAAATAAGTGTTTAGTCTCCAAGTCTAACTCAACTCCAAACCGTTCATGAAGGTTTAAAGTTATGTTTTGAAGTGTCTGCTATGTTTATGAAGGACTTGAAGGACAGGTGAGTGAATCCCATTCATGTTCATACTGTGTGGACATTGATTGAGGACTAACTCCTGTTGCAATATAACAATGTGAGTTAGCATTGTGGTCAGTGTTCCCAGTAAGTTTGCGGAAACATTAGCTTGGAAAGTTTCACTGTTTGTTCTCCAGTCTCTTCAATTATCATCACTTCTTGTCAAAAAAAAAAAAAACTAACTAATTTTACTTTCATTCTTTCCCTCCTGCATATGTTATTCAGCCGTCCCAACTGTGATTAATGCCACATGAAGTTACAAAACTGTATTTGTTCTTGCTTTTAGTTGGGTCGACAGCAAGTGTTAGTGCTGTGTTTGAGAAATTGAAGTAATGAGCTGAAATACTTTTGCCAAGTAGACACTACATAAGTGATAATTCTGTGCTTTAAGTCACTGCTCCTACTCTTATTAAGGCTCATTTAAATGTTCACTTTACGTACGTAAATAGGTTCGACTGTCTCTAACATTGTCATGTGTCACTGCCTTTATACTTCCATGTGTCCTGTACATTGGAATAAGCATTTCTCAATCAATCTGCCAGAGGGCGCCACTCTTAATTACCATACTGGCCGAATACCATGAAGAAGAGTAAAATTTTTTGGGAAGAAGAAAGTCAATTATACCAAACATGGTGCAGACAGAGGAGGTTTTACTAATGTTAATATTCAGACGGGTAGTTCTCATAAATATATCAGTAGTTTTTCAATAACTCACACATTCGCTCTTTGAAAAGTTCCGCTATTTATGAATATTATGCTGTGTTCCCGGCCGGTTTTTGAGCCCGTCAGTCATGACTTCAGACCACGACTCACGATTTTGTAACATTCCAGGCAAGTCACGCCAAACTGCCTGAGCACAAGGAATTGTGGGAGCTAGATGTAAACAAACCAGCATGGTGGACCGTACGTTAGGGTCATTTACAGTCATTTCTATCACCAAAGGTGTTTGGTCTTTGCTTATCTGAGGGAAACAGAGGAGGAAAAACGGTGCATAAGGCAAGAGAAGCAATTCTACCTTTTATGTTATGGTATTTGGATATTTGGATACATATTTGGTATTAATTTATTCTTGCACTCAATGGACTGAAAACTGGCTAATGCTAGAGTAGCTGCTAATTATGCAGAACATTTGCAGATAAATAACATCGGAACTGGGAGTACATTGGTCTAGTACGAGTTCATGGGTGGGAAGTCACAGGTTTGACTGACATTGCAGTGCATTTTCACCGGTAGAAGGTTGGAAAAACACGAGTTACTGGTTGCCTTGAACGCCGCATTATTCTATTCAAATCTCAACACTGCCCTCTCTGGTTCCTGGCGGTACTGCTCCATATTCTCAGTTTGGGTTCGCATCCACAAGCTCCCGGAAAACGGACAGAATTACTGAACGCTGTGTCTATATCCATCTGCGTCTTTAACATAGAGCATAAATGAGCCCTTACACAGTCATCTGATCAGTTGATGTAAAATAAATACTTTGTGCAGCTTTCATCAGGGCATACTTTTATTGGGCTTTCTATCTCTCAACCTTGCACAGTCTGGAGTAGTGCTGTCACATTCCAGGTCTGATCCGTGGTAAGAACAGTAAGCCCTGTTCTCTGGCAGCATGTGGACTCAGCTGTCGGAGAACTCAACACAGATGTAATGGAGTACATTTCAGAGTTCTACTGGACATTGGAGCCAAATGAGCTACAAAGACATGTATGGACAAACATATAGTCACATGTAACTGGAACGGACAAATGCTTTCCTCAGCCCACTGTCCAAACCATTCGTATCACAACTGGACAACCCTCCCACCATGACTGTCCACTCCAAACCACAAACGCATCACTTGGAACAAAGGAAGCTCCCATCCCTCTAGCCCAGACGTTTCTTGTTTTAACTGTAATCCTAAACCTGAGTCAGAATCTTCTGTCAAAATGTTCCCTGAAAGATACAAAAATACCAAAATTTGTCTTCACAACCATACAAAGACCCACACCCACAGTTACACACATACTCCCAGAGAGTTAGGGTCAAGGTCCGGGTCAGGGTTAGGGACAGCTGTTCATGCTAGCAGGGTAAGGAACAGATGTTCATGCTAACAGGGTTAGGAACAGCTGTTTATGCTAATGGGGTAAGGGACAGCTGTTCATGCTAACAGGGTTAGGAACAGCTGTCCATGCTAATGGGGTAAGGGACAGCTGTTCATGCTAACAGGGAGAGTCACTTCCAGCTGATGCTGCTGACAGATCCTCCGCTCATTCCTTTCCATTGACACATCATACAGTAGCCTGGGCTGGTCCACTGTACCGCAGGGTGTTGTATTGTTTGCAGTTTTGGATAGACTGATTTGTGCTAAAGTTATAAATATTGTAATACGATGAAAATGTGCAAACATAAATCATCATGAGGAGTGGTGTGGTCAGTCTGGGCCTTGTTAAGCACACACTTGAAGAGGCCTGGGGGGTGTAGTGAAGACTTGTGAGTCAACAGCCACAAATAAAGCAGAGATTCAAGCCCCTATGGTCCAGTCCAAAGGCCTCCTGCTGTACCCTCCCTGTGCTGATGGTTTCTGGAACCACAAACACCACTGCCTGCTGTTGTTGTTATCAGCAGAATGCATGGGCAGGGCTTTTCCTCAGGTCACAAAACACACAAATCATGGAGTCCTCAGGTAAACTCTGAAGTCTAAACAAAAAGCACTGGAAAAGGGTTAGGGTTGTCTATAAAGAGAATGTCTGACTTAAATCCTACAAATGGACACAAATGTACAAATAGACTGACAATAGGTGGGAAATTCCCACCTATTGATTGGACTAATGCACAGGTGTCAAACTCCGGTCCTCGAGGGCCGGTATCCTGCATGTTTTAGATGTTTCCCTCTTCCAGCACACCTGACGGTCGTTATCAGGCTTCTGCCGAGTTGGATGATAGGTTTATCATTTGAATCAGGTGTGCTGGAAGAGGGAAACATCTAAAACATGCAGGATACCGGCCCTTGAGGATCTGAGTTTGACACCCCTGGACTAATGGGATCCAACTGAGCACATTCAGCCCAATTTAATCTGAAGTGGGCCGAACCAGTAAAATAATAGCATGATAGCCAATACATAATGACAACTGCAAATTGTTTTAGTGCAAAAAATAACATTCAATTATGCCAATATTTACATTTACAAATTATCCAAACAAAAAGGATGTGAATAACCTGAAAAAAATTGAATTTGTTAAGAAATATAAGTACAATTTTATCAATATTATGCCTTGATTTATCATTGATACATTTGCATATGTACAGATCAGATCTACAAAGGCACAAAACATTCAGTAACCCGCAGAATATTGTTAAAATTGCTCTTAATTTTCTTTAGACATTTCAGTTGTTCATATTTGTTCAGGTTGTTCACATTTTATTGTTTGTTCATGTAAACATTTTCATAATTAAATGTTTTTTGCAGTAAATCAAAGAAAAAAATGGTGTTGTCATTATTTATAGATTATTATGATATTATTTTTGAATTTGATGCCCTAACTTGCACTTTGCAAATTCATCCTATGGGCCGGATTGGAACCTTTGTCAGGCCGGTTTTGGCCCCCGGGCCGCATGTTTAACACCTGTGGTTTAAACTTTTCTTTAATATTACAATTTGTGTGACTTAGAGCCATAATAAATTTCAGACTTCTTCTGTATATATTTCTGGACCATTTGGAATTTTATTGTATCTGTTACACTTTGTCACAGTTTTATCTTTCATTTCTTTTCCATGATGTGCATGTGCAGCTAAAACTTCCACTGTCCACTTGACCATGTGCCTCAGAATGGAGGAATCACTCCTAATAAGTCTGAACTAGTGGCAAGTATTTATGTGTTGATAAGTGGCCAAATAAATAGTGTTCCAGTTCACTGAGTGGGGGGTGGGGATGGGGGTGGCGTCTTTCTCTATCTAGCACTGATTTTGAAAGAAGCTGCTCTTAAAGGGCAGAGGAGCACAGCAAATTGAAAACAGAAGAAAACATTGTGGTTTGCTGTTTTAATGAAGATGAATCTGATGTTATGTCATAGTTGGCAACCAAAAACAAAGCCAGTGTTTGGAGTTGGTGAGGGAGCCACAGATAGGCATTTCAGGGGGAGTTTCTCTTCCACAGAGCAGTTGGCAAACACCAGTATAATCTCAACCCATTTTGTTTTTCATTGTGTGCCATTTCATTGCATTGGAAACTTTCAGACCTCAGTTTGACAACACAATGATGAGATATTAATTAAACTGTTGATTTATGATATTTTCAAATTGAGAAACTGTTCCGTCATCACATTCCTTCAAATGTGATGACAGCGATTGCAGTCTTCTTTTTATTATCATTTGCAAACTGTTCTCTCATGCACATTTACTCATCTGAAATCTGGGATGGTCTGTCAGAGTAAGTAGTGTTCACAGTCAGAGTGGTCTAAAATGGAGCTCTCACTGACTTCAAACCAACTGTGGGAAAGAGACTCTGAGGTCTCCCTGAGCCACCATGTCTGAGTCAACGGTGGAAACTCTGAATGTTCTTGCACTGCTGTGCAAAAAGCTGCAAACTATTACGTTGCATCACACAGCAGCCTCACAGGCTAAAAAAAGAAACAGGGCTCCCCTCAACTCTCCTCAAAGAAAAAAAACAGTCTTTTTTAAATGAAACATCTGCAATTTGGAGCGAGCTGTCCTCTCTGTCCCGACCATTCCTTTACCTTAAACACAACCTGGAGCATGCTCATGGTATTTTCCATCTTTGTTCAAAGAGAGAGAGAGAGAGAGAGAGAGAGAGAGAGAGAGAGAAGAGAGAGAGAGAGAGAGAGAGAGAGAGAGAGAGAGAGAGAGAGAGAGAGAGAGTGAACTGACTTTGTGAATAGGTTCCGTATGACTGCAGCAGCTTGCCTCACATGTGAAGGCTTGTATTCTTTAGTGCTATACATAGCGCACTATGGAAGGAAAATATCTGGAAGCCAACTGTAGTGGAGACCAAGGTTATTATTGTTAACAAAAATAAACGAAATGACGAAAACTGGAATTGAATAAACATTTTCATTAACTGAAATTTAAAAAAAAACTATAATTAAAAGAAAAAAACGATAACTAACTGAAACTGTATTATGTGTTTACAAAACTAACTAAAATGCATAAAAACTGTGGATAAAATTCCCTTGGTTTTTGTCTTTCTCAATGTCGAATAGGAAAGCGATTTATTTTGCTCTAGCAATTTTAGCTAGCAGCACTGCATGGTACTTTACGGTCTGTCACTTGTGTTCACTTGTGGTTTCCAGTCGTCTTCTGGTCCCCACTCTACCTGGAAACATGGAGACTAAAGTTGGGAGAAAGCAGCAGAGTCCTGTCTGGGATTTATTTGAATAGGACGGAGAAGAAGAGAAAAGATACAACAAAACTAAATGTAACACTAAAACTAAACTAAAATTGACCATTTAGAAAAAAACGAAAACTAATAAAAACTAACAAACCTGCTCTAAAAATGAATTAAAACTAACTGAATTACAGAAAAAAAAGTCAAAACTAAGTTAAACTAAATTATAATGAAAAATCCCAAACTATTATAACCTTGGTGGAGACCAAGTGTAGATGTGTACTACAGATGGGTGGGGCAGGGGATGGTGCAGAACTGGGAGCACAATGACCACTGACCCAAACCCACTGTTCATCACCCTTTGACGTCTAAAACACAACAGTGCGTGAAATAAATGTGCCTGTGAATGTGTCTGCTTGGAGCCAGATGTATGAAAATAATACAATACTTAGTGAATTATTATTATATCAGAGGTGACATGAATTCATGGAAAATGCCTTTCACCCAAACTGGGAGAGAATGCCTGGAAGCTGAGTTTTCCCATAAACAAGTCCAGTGTGAGTAATGTATCCACTCATTGTTTCCACAGGTGGAGGTTTGCCTCCTCACTGCATTTGATCCGTTATGTAGAGTTATGTATTAGGATTTTTGTATAAACAATCTCAGCAGTTCACGCTGCATAATTTTGCAGATCAATCATCAGTCGTATGTTGGCTTTTGCTTGTATTTCTTTATTGCTTTCTGTCATAAAGTCATGCATACCTTGTTTTACTAGCGATGCGCCATTCAAGTTCATATTAAGGTAAAACATAAATGTTAGTGGGAGGTGTTCAGGTTGGTGGTGGGGGGTCAACAGCAGGGTCCACACCCTGTGTCTCCCATATCCTTAGATTGAGACTACAACACTGTGATTGATGTAAAAAAAAAAAAAAAAAAGAACACTGTTGTATTTTTGTGGTGTAGTTGCTGTGCGATACTGGAAGATTAATTTTTGTTTTTCTGAGTTCTTCCTGATGCACATGGAACGAATATGAATTTGCAAGAAGGATGGACGAAATGCAAGTGAGAGAAGAAAGGTGAGCATCTGGCTTCTTCCACCTGAACATCTGAGTGGATTTTGGTTCAGTGTTTTTGGAGATAGCACCACCCGTCACTAGGACATGCGCCAGAAATGCTTGAAGGTTACTTTCAGCCACTCCCTGAAATCCTTGGCACCCCAGCAAATTGAGAAACATCTCTGGCAAACCAGCAAGTTCCTGTTTACTTGAATTAAAGTACCATTAAATTGATTCCAGGTTTTTTTTTTTTTTTTGGAAGATGATGCAGTGGTGTCATAACTGTCATTCACATTTGAAGGTTTGCACAGTTCCCTGATGGGCCACACCCAACCCTAGGTCTGTCAGTGCACACACAGCCTCACATCACAACCACACTAACTACATCTACACACTAACTACATCTTCACATTCATACTGTTTAGACAAAAACGTTCACCCACCTGATAAATCATGACTTTGAAGTTGCGTCTCTTGAGCAGCTCTGCCTCGTTGTTCTCTAGCTTCTTGATCTGACCACCTTGCTTCTCCAGGTTGGCGCGCACCGTCTTCACATTGACGCTGACCTTGCGGACCTTCTCCATCATCTTATTGACGCTGTTGGATGTGGTACTGTGACTCTTGGCCAGTTTGATCAACTCCCCCTGGATGGTGGTCACCGAGCGCTCCATCTCCTGTTGCCTGGCCTCCAAGCCATTTTGTGTCTGCTGGATCTGGTCCACGGCACCAATGATCTTGTCCAGCAGAGACAGGACCATGACGCCGTTCACCTGCGGGTCCAGCTTTGCCGCTTCGTCCTTGTCCTCGGCCACGTCGCCCTCTGTACCCACAATGGACAGATCTTTCTTGGCTGCGGCGAGGGCATCGTCTTCATCGTCTGAGGGAGGAAGGTTGACCTCATCGTCTGAGATCTCAGTGAGGGTTTGTGGCTCCAGCTGGACACTTGCTGGCTCCAGTGCTTCCATGGCTGCCATGTTGGTAGATCTGTAGTAGACAGTCAGCTAAATGACCCTCTTCACAATTTGGTTCCTCTGGATTTGTTATCCTATCGTTTGATTTCTCACCACTTTCTTCTCTCTTCTGTCTTCTCTGACTTACAGAATCTCTCGTCTCTCTATCTTGCACACAGTATCTCTCTATCTTTCTGTCTCTGATCCTTCAGATCCTTCCTTCTGCTTCAGATCCTGGATGGAGGCCAGTGTTCAGGGGAAGCCACACAATGTTGGACTTTACCACATGAGCGTTAGGATGTGAATGCCACACTAGGCAGAGAAACCCTTCAGTCAAGCTTCAGCCGGCAGTGTTTTTTTCCCCTCCAGTCCCCCCGCCCCCCTCCCCTTTTTCCACTGGACTCTCCCCCTGGCCTCAAGCCCCTCCCTTATCCCCTCCCTAAATCCACACACTTATGAGGAAGACTCCACATCCAGGTGGTGGGTCTGGATGGCTGATGTTTCTGTAACACACCCTCTGGGTCGAGCCTGGTCCCAGCAGCGTGGTGGTATTAGTCAGTTCATCTGCTCCAATACAAGCTCAGGCAAAGCAGAGGGAGGAATGTCAGGGAGGATCTGTTCCTGTTTCCACTCCTTTTTCCTTTTCTGCACAGCATGTGGAGTAAAAGGCAAAACTGTACGAGATGTCAGACCTGAAATAGAAGCTCAGATACTAAAGCACCATTGTATGATTCTTCTTTAACCTTTTGCTTCCTACTTAAATGAGGCTGATGTATTTGTAATTAAGGTCTAATTCATAGTTTAAGCTTTCATTTGAAGTCATTGTGTCTCTCACTACAATAGACGTTGCTTAGATGATTATAAGTGGTTTATCATAAAACAAGGTTGGTTAAAAACAAGCTACGCACACAAGCCATAAGATTCTGTTTCAAATGATCAAGTCTGATTGATGCATTTCCTGCACTACTGACAGTGGCTCTGCAGACTCCAGGGTTAGGGGTTAGGGTTAGGGTAAGGCTAGGGTTAGGGTTGGGGTTAAGGTTCGGCTTAGGGCTCGGGGCTAGGGCTAAGGCCAGGGTTAGGGTTAGGGCTAGCTGCTGTCAGTGGTTAGGGTTCGGGGTTAGGGTTATCTGCTGACAGTGGTTCTACAGACTCCAGGGTTAGGGGTTAGGGGTTAGGGCAGTGTTTTTCAACCTTGGGGTGGGACCCCATGTGGGGTCGCCTGAAATTTCTAGTAATTGATTAAAATAAAAATAAAAACTTACAAATAAAAAATATATGGTGAGTTGACAGTGCCAATCCCAATACATAAAAGACAAACTGTGAAGCTGAAACTGCAGCACTGTGGTTCTGTTTATCTGTCAAATGTTCATTGTGGTCGGTTTCAGATGCTGCAGCTCTTTCATCATTCATAGTTTGAGTTCTTGTTTGTTTAGTATTAATTGTCAGCCTTGTAAATCCAAGCTGGACTGACTGTACATATCCTGACCAAGGAAAATAGAATTCTCCCTTTGTCCATTAATCTACACCTGGATTTACTGCCTCTGTCCATGATAATATACATTATATAGACTAAATGTCCTCTAAAATTAATGTGTATTTGCAACATATTTGCACGAAAAAAAATTCTCTGTTTTGGTTGTCTGGGGTCGCCAGAAATTTGTGATGTTAAAATGGGGTCATGAGCCAAAAACAGTTGGGAACCACTGGGTTAGGGGTTAGGGTTAGGGTTAGCTGCTGACAGTGGCTCTACAGACTCCATGTGTCTGTGTGTATACCAGTCACTGAGCCTTAACATCTGTCATATTGGTCAAAATGTAAAGTCAACATATACTATATGTCCTTATAGGGCAGGGCTGTCAAATTCATTTCAGGTCAGGTTCGACATTCAACCCAAATGGATCTCAAACAGGCTGGACCAGTAAAATACTAGCACCACAACCTGTAAATAATGACAAGTCCAAATTTTTCTCTTTGGTTTATTACAACAAAGTAAAATTACAGCATGAAAATGTTTAAGTACCATGTCACATGAACAGCCATGAAGAACCACAAATGTAGTCCAAAAAAGGCAGTTTTAAAGGTCCCGTATTATGCAAATCTCACTTTGTGAAAATTTTCTTATAGTAGTGTGTGTTGCAGTAGCCTCATTATGAGGTTCGAATTTGAAAACTGTCTGTTTCCTCCCTGCCTTGCTACACCACAGTTTGTCAAAATGCCTGCTCAAACGGCCGAGTTTGAGTTGGGTCCGTTTATGACGACATAGGCGGATTTAACTCCTCCCCCTGACTGTGCCCCCACCCTGGCAAAGCGAGCCCCGCCCTGGCAAAGTACCTCTTGGACAACAAACATGGCGAAGGCGAGACACGCAAGTTGTGGTGTTGTTGGCTGCACACACCAACACGATAGTTTATTTTTGCTCCCCACTTCCGAGCCTCTCCGTAAAAAGTGGCTGGATTCTATCTGTGATGGTCATGGACCAAACAACATTCCCAAACGCTTGTATGTGTGTCCCCGGCATTTCACGGACGACTGTTTTTTTAACATGGGCCCATACAGCTCCGGCTTAGCACAAAGACTCCGAATCAAGAAGGACGCAGTGCCAACGCTTCGTGACTCAAGTACAAGTGTGGGAGATGTAAGTTCTGATCATTTTTTTGTATCTTTACTGCATAACCCTACATTACGGATAAGCTGGTGGTTGTTGACGTGTACGTCTAACGTTAGCATGGCAGCTAACATAGTTTGGTTACTGCTGCTAACGTTTGCGTCCCCGTTAACATGCAAGAGCTGATAATATCAAGAGACATTCAACAGAACTACTGTGAACACGGGCCTTTTGTGGTTGGCATCAGTAGAGTTAGCATCAAGCTTGTTAGTAGCTGCCTGCATTAGTGGCGGCAGGCGTCTTTCCGTGTCAGGTCCACGAACCTGACACAACACCGCCGTTTTCCGTCGGGGCTCAGTCACGCCTCAAGGCAAAGAAAGCCAGTGTTTGGAAAGACGTTCTGTCTGAGACATGTGTATGATGGCTTCACAGTCAACATTAGTGTGTAGTACCGCTAGCGTAAGCCGCGTCCTCTCCCAGAGAGGGGAGGGGGAGTGGGCGTGGACAGATGCGTTCATTTGCATACCCGGAAGCAGGCCCAGAAACAGACTGTTCTGAGGAGGGCTGGTGAGAGGGACTTTTTCGACCGCTGAAACTCCAAAAAAAGGATGATTTTGGGGCGAACAAACTTAAATACTATGTTTTTGGGCTTCTGAGACCTATATGACGTGACTGAAAAATAGCATAATACGGGACCTTTAAGAATATTATGGCTCAGTTTATCATTTACACATAATTATTACAACTGATAGATTGCAGTGGATCTACAAAGGCACGAAACATCTGGAACTGACAAATATAGTTTTGGACTGCATGATCAGTACACCCTTGACTGTTCGTGTCTGATGTTTCATTGTTGTACTTTCATCCCATTGGTCCGTATGGAGGCTGGGTTGGGCTGGTTTTGGGCAGATGTTTGACACCACTGTTTTCGGCACATTTCATCAGAGCTGTAAGTCTTTAAATGTTGATGTTTTTATTTAAGTGTTGATTCTAAGGCATTTTCTAAACATCACCTTCCACTCATTACCTTCATACCGGACACTGTTTATGTGTCAGAGACACTCTGCTCTGCCAACACTGAATAGAAGCAAATACTTGTTGAAGTATTCGCTGAACTTGTATGACTTAGAATGGAAAAAGTATTCGGAGGCATAGTAGTTATGAAAAACACATGGCATCCCAGAATGAGGGCTGGGGCTCCGGTCCGTGGGTTTCAGAAGCTGTTCCTTGTAGTTTATATGCATTAATGCAGTTCCGTGTCTCCAGAAGGTGACCTGTTTAAACTCTGGCAGTTTATGGATCTAAGAGGATCTGAAAGTCTGACTGTGGTCGACTGTTGGAAGCACTGTTTCCAACTCCTCCGTAAGGACCGCATCTATCAGCCCTAAAAGTCCATGCAAGTTACCAGGACAGAAAAACTGACTGTGAAAGACAACAAACAAGATTACACTAAATACGTCTTTGTACACAAAGATCACAAGATGTCGTCAAATGTATGTAGCAGTTCAACATCTAAATTCATACATAATTTTTCAGAACACATAAACAAAAACATGACATTTTATGTGCATTTATTTTTCATAAGGACAATAATACCAGTGACTGTTTTGATGAATAAGAGATGCATATGACATGTTTTCAATAAATGAAGTCATTTCAATTATTTCATTACATTTTTATGAGATAAAAGAGGAACTTTCTTGAATCTGGAAATAAGATAAGATAAGATAAGATAAGATAAGATAAGATAAGATAAGATAAGATAAAAATGTATTGATCCCACCATTGGGAAATTTCACAGTTCACAGGAGCAACATACAACACACCAGTGCAAAAGAAAGACAGGGGGAAAAAAACCCCACAAGTGAGAGTGAAATATCAGGTAAAAGAGGAAATTTGGTATTTATATAAATACATATAAAAATAGAGAATTAGAATGAAACATTCTTAAAATTTTTAATTTAAATGGTATTCACATATTTACATTGTGGTTGCACAGGTACATGGTGTGATATGGGGGGGGGGGGGGGGGGCTACTGTGCACTGTTCCACTCTAATGTCTGTAGGAGGAATGGCCTGTGGAATCACTCCTTCTTGTACAGTGGATGTAAAAGTCTGGTGCTGAAGGAGTTGCTTAGGGCCTCTACAGGGGGGTGCAGGAGGTGGGAGGGGTTATCCATAATGATGTCAGTGGGGTGGGAGGGGTTATCCATGATGGACATCAGCTTTGCCAACATCCGTTTGTCCGCCATCTCCTTGATGGAGTCCGATGGGCAGCCTAGGACAGAGATTTAGCATTAGCAATAGGCTCAGGGTTAGCATTAGTGGGCAGGCTAGGACAGAGGGTTAGCATTAGCATTAGGCTTAGGGTTAGCATTAGCATTAGGCTTAGGGTTAGCATTAGTGGACAGCCTAGGACAGAGGGTTAGCATTAGCATTAGGATTAGCATTAATGGGCAGCCTAGGACAGAGGGTCAGCATTAGCATTAGGGTTAGCATTAGTGGGCAGCCTAGGACAGAGGGTTAGTATTAGCATTAGGGTTAGCATTAGTGGGCAGCCTATGACAGAGGGTTATCATTAGCATTAGGGTTAGCATTAGTAGATAGCCTAGGACAGAGGGCTAGCATTAGCATTAGGGTTAGCATTAGTGGGCAGCCTAGGACAGAGGGTTAGCATTAGCATTAGGGTTAGCATTAGTAGATGGCCTAGGACAGAGGGCTAGCATTAGCATTAGGGTTAGCATTAGTGGGCTGCCTAGGACAGAAGGTTAGCATTAGCATTAGGGTTAGCATTAGTGGGCAGCCTAGGACAGAGCTGGTTCCCTTTATCAGTTTATTGAGTCTCTTCCTGTCTCTGTCCGTACTACCCGCTTCCCAGCACATGATGGCAAAGTGGACAGCAGAGACCATCGCAGATTTTTGATAATAGTGACATAACAGAATGTTTAGTTTTAAATAGTTTGTACCCTTTTTTCAGATTTAATCAAGTAAAGGATAAATATAACATAACATAAACAAAAAAATCAATCCAAAGACGCCCTATCTCTCCCTGTCAGAGATGACCATGTTCAAATGAGTCCAATCTTTAAAGTCCATTTACAGATAAGTCATCAGAGGACACAGGTGGTTTTGGTTGTTTTCTCCTTATATATATAATAGGACTCCTTATACAATAGGACTCCTTATATATATAATAGGACGTGGGCCATTGATATTTGATGTATAGCACAGGTATCAAACATGCGGACCAGGGGCCAAAACCGGCCCGCCAAAGTTTCCAATCTGGCCTGCGGGATGACTTTGCCGAGTGCAGAAGATACTAACAATTAAGGGTGTTGAACTTGAAAATAATAGCATAATAACCTAGAAATAAAGACTCCAAAAGTTCTTCCTGGTTTAATGGGAACAAAAAAAAAATAAAATAAAATAAAACAAAATAAAAAATAAAATAAATAATTATATATATATATATATATATATATATATATATATATACATGTGTGTGTGTGTGTGTGTGTGTGTGTGTGTGTATATATATATATATATATATATATATATATATATGTATATATATATATGTATATATATATGACGTTATGCCTATAAAATGATGTCAACTACAATTTCTTCTCTTTGATTTATTGCAAAGAACATTAAACTCTGATATCCTTTAACAATAAAACATCAATAACTTAAACAAATATGAACAACCTGAAATGTCTAAGAAAAATACATGTAATTTTAACAATTTTCTGCCTGTTATGTGTCTTGGTAGATCTGATCTGTAATGCACATGTATAAATCATAAGTTGAGGCAGAATATTGATCACATTCAGAAATTTCATTTTTTTTTTTTCAGGTTATTCACATTTTTTTGTTTGGATCGTTTGTAAAATGTAGATGATTTCATAATTTAATCGTATTTTTTACATATAAAAAATTTATTTATAGGTTATTATTTACTGGGCCGGCCCACTTCAGATGAAATTTAGCTGAATGTGGTCCCTGAACTAAAATGAGTTTGACACCCCTGATGTATAGTATAAATTAATCCTAGCTGTGTGCTTTTCTTTCATTTACTTTTATTGTCGTGCTTTTATTTTTAACGACTTCCGCTTCCGGCTCCATCTCATCTTTAGTTTGTGTAACTTGACGCATCTGGTCCTTAATCTCCGCATCCAGCATCTCTGACAAACGGTGAGTTCGGCTACAATTATTCACCAGATTTAATCAAATGCACTCGGTCTTCAACGCGTTTCATTCCCGGATGTTTTGTCGTTAAAACCATGTGAATTATTTAACCTTTATTATGTTCGTGGTGTTTATTATCAGGAGGAAAATGTCATTTAGCTGCTTGTGTTCTAACCGTCTGTTCTAATGTTGTCACTTATATCCTTTATAGTGTCCTTTATAGTGTCCTTTACTGTGTCCTTTATTGTGTCCTTTGTGTCATATTTGTGTTTGGTTGTCGCGTGAACCGACACATATTAAAGAACGTCAGTGCAGATTTGTCCGTCGATTAACCGACCAGTTCATATTGTTAACGGGAGGAGCAGAAGGCGGTGTTTGATGGAAAACAGCGCGTGTTGGTGCTGATGCTGGCGGGTCTGGGTCCGGGTCTGGGTCCGGCCCGGATGTGATGCTCAGCTGATGGTTTAGGCCGCAGATGGATCATGGCGCCCTTGACAGTGGGAGGCAGAGGACAGACAGGATGGAACCACCCCCACCCAGAGGATGGGAGAGAGAGAGTGTGTGTGTGTGTGTGTGTGTGTGTGTGTGTGTGTGTGTGTGTGGGGTCTAAGTCTATTTATCCGCGAGATTATCTTCAACATTAATATCTTTTTTTTTTTTTCTGGAATCACGTGGTCAGATCATCTCCAGATCTTTTTTTTTTTTTCCCTCATACTTTATTTACATAATACCATATACACATAGAACAGAACATGGCATGGAGCAGAACATAGAGAAAACATAATGCTCGAGGTGAGGCAGGAAGAAATTAAATATAAATACATAGATAGCAGTGGCGGCACCAAGGGGGGGCGTGGGGGGGCAAATGCCCCCCCAGTTACAACCTTTGCCCCCCCACCCAGATTTTGGCAAATCTTTGGGGAAATTCAGGCAACGAAGAAATATGAAAAATTTGTCAATGAAAGTGTACATAACACATTTTGATACACTTATAATACAAGTTAGTGTACCTAAGTCTACAGATGTTGTCAGTGATTATATACGTGTGCTTTTAGTGGAAGCCATTGTATACATACGTTTTGTTTGATTAGTTTTATATATATATATATATATATATATATATATATATATATATGTATGTATATATATATATATATTGCAGCCACTAAAGCGCTAATTTTGCTATACGTGCAATTTTTTGGTCCGCCCCCCCAACATTTTCTTTGCCCTCCAGTTGCCCCCCCACTTTTAAAATCCTGGTGCCGCCACTGATAGATAGATAAGTAAATTAAATAAATAAAAGTAAAGGAATAAACAAGAAGAGAAAAAACAATAATAGTAATAGAATAAATATAAATAAAAATAATAAATAAATAAATAACAACTTAAATTCATCACATAAGACTTTTTAGTCTTCACAGCTTTAGGGTTAGTGCAAAAGTTAAGTGTGTCTAGGTAGGATTTTAAGTAAGATTTAAAGACCACAAAGCTGGGTTTCTGATTGGCAAATTTGCTGGCATGTCCATGAAATTTAGCTAATAAGGAAATGAGATTTAGAATAAACAATTTCTGAGCAGGCAGATCAGTAATAAAGAAACCGAATAAAATATCTTCAGTTTTGAAGTTAAAAGAAATATCCAGCTTTCTATTTAAAAAAAGACTGATATCACACCAAAAAATTTGACAGAAGGCCCATTCCCGAAACAAATGAGTTCATGTTTCATCCACATTATGACAAAATGAGCAAAGAGGGTCGACAGTGATCTTATACTTAACCAAAGCTGAATTAACTGGATAACACCTGTGTAACAGTTTTAAAGATACCTCTCTCACCTTATTCGAAATAAAAACCTTCCTTGGTAATCTTCAACATTAATATCTTTGCGGTCCGTGTTTGCACATTTACGTCATTCTTCTCATAGCATTAGGTGGTCACAGCAAACAACAACAAAACAAACCTGCAGAATTATGTATTTGATCAAATTTGTCCTTAATTGATCCTGGAAGGCCCTTTGATATATAACTCATAAATAGACACAAATAGATTTAACCCATAAGGACCCAGGGCTCCTTTATGTCAGTTCACAAATGAAATTTTCCTCTACATTTAACCTTTGTCAAGTGATTTATCACCATTTATTATTATATTATTCTCTGTATTTTTGCATTTTTCTGTGAAAATCAGGGTTTTTTTTCTATATCTAATTTAGTAATAATGCAGATGTTCATACAAGCTCAGTGTAAATTCAAAGGTTTTTATATCAAAACACAGAAAACTGAAGAAACGCTCTACAGTATTTGGAATGTGATTGCAGTACCTACACTGTAAAAAAGAAAAAGTTGAGAAAATGTAAAATATCAAGGCAATGTGATGCAAGAGATTTTTGAGTTTTCTTCACTACGATGTTCTCATTGTTCTAACTTTCTTTTCTAAGTTATGAAAGTTGATTCAACTATTAATCACTCTTTGTTACAACTTAAACTGTGAGTTAAAACAAATATTTATTTTATGTTATCAGTATAAAAAAACTTGACTTAGCTAGTTAAACAAACACACATTTCTGCTATATAAAAACATCAAGTTTCAAGTTAAAACAACTCACAACATTACATTATCCATTGAAAAAACCTTGCTTTCTTTTGTCAAAGGAACATACCATTATTACAGATGAGAGGTAGGCCTTCCTTTAGGACAGAGCTAGGCAAATCCAGTCCTTGAGGGCTGGAATCCTGCATGTTTTAGAGGTTTCCCTCTTCCATGTGTGCTGAATGAGGGAAACCTCTAAAAAATACAGGATACCAGCCCTCAAGGACTGGATTTGAATAGCCCTGCTTTAGGAAAAGCCAAATCTTTGGGAGGAGTTGGGATTTCCACACTAGTCTGAGCAAAGCCTCTCTGACTCGGGGTGTTTGAAGATGGTCTCTCCAGGAACAGGTGTTCTGGGTGTTGGGACCTTTGACCCCATTAGTGGAAGAGGCTTTGGCACACCTGTGTGGCATGATTGCTGTATGACGGTCTAAGCAGGTGCAATGACAGAGGGGAATGGGTAAGACTGTCGCCATGACCCCCCTCTGCCTGGTCTAACTGACCAGCTCTTTGAGTTGAAGAGCAAAAATAAGTGGACAGAACTAAATGGGGTTGTAATGTTTTGCAGTGTATATAAATAAAAGAAAATGTATGTTGCTGTAATTATATTTGAAAAATGCTCAATAAATAGATATTGAATAAAACAAAGCACAACTGAATGTTATCTGAAATCTTATTTATTTTGTGCCAAGAGCTCCCTTCTTAGACTGGTACAGTTTCAGCACACTGTAAAAACCATGTTTCCCTCTTCCACCACACCTGACAGTCCTTATCAGGCTTCTGCAGAGCTTGATGATAGGATTATCATTTGAATCAGGTGTGTTGGAAGAGGGCTCCATCTAAAACATGCAGGATAGTGGCTCTCAGGGACCAGGGTTGGTGACCCCTGGTCTAGTTCAAACTTGTTCAGATCATGTGTGCATGCACACGTCAGTCATCTGTGGGGTTTCCCACTGGTTCCCAACTTCACTCAAAAAAATCTACTCAGAAGTTCATAATCTTTGTTGTGCTGTTTAGAAAATCTTAGTTAGGACAACAATGAGAGAAATTTGCTGGGCAGACAAATTTTTGTGGGTTGTAAATGGAAAGCTTTATTTCTGAGTCAGTTTAATTTGAAAACTTTAATGAAATCAACAATTACTAGTTATTATTTTTACAGTGTACATACGACTCCTTTAACTTAATTTAACTTGTAGTGATATGATAGTTAACTGAACTTGTCCTGATCTGATGGTTGGTAAACCCTCCTTGTGTCTGTGTTCTCAGACTGGTGTAGGGGGGCTACAGGGTGGTGTCAACCATGGGGGAACTGTTCAGGAGTGAGGAGATGACGCTGGCCCAGCTGTTCCTCCAGTCAGAGGCGGCTTACTGCTGTGTCAGTGAACTGGGAGAACTGGGAATGGTCCAGTTCAGAGACGTGAGTACCAGCCTCATACCACCATAATGTTCCCTGGCTTTAAACTGGGTCATATCAACACAAACCTCAAGTGCAACTACACTCCAAATATGTCAATATGTAGATAATATGGACAGAACAAGACACAGAAAGAGAACATTCTCTTTTATATTTAATATTTTACTTTTAAACGTTTTTGCCTGTTTTTATGCACTTCATTCTTTGTGTGTTGCTGCTGTTAACACTGACATTTCCCCATGATGAACCCTAACCCTAACCCTAACCCCAGTTGCCATAATTGATGTGTTTTTTTTTTTCTTTTTCATTTACAGCTGAATCCAGATGTCAACGTGTTTCAGCGAAAGTTTGTGAATGAAGTCAGAAGGTGTGAGGAGATGGATCGGAAGTTACGTAAGTAATCCCACACATACAGCGTGTGTTGGTTTAAACCACATTATAATAAATATGTCTGCATGGATTACCCTCTGGTATCTGGGTGAGCATATTATGCATACGTTGCTAGGGCTGGGGATCATGGCCAATTTCCATAATCAATTCTATTTTTATTCATAAGGTTCTGAATCGATAAGTCGCGGTGCGATTCAATTCGATCCAATATCGATTTGATTCACTATTATCTGATTGATTCAGATTCATTTAGTAATACCAAAATACAATTTTGAGCTTTAACCTGACTGACTACTGCAGCCATTTGACACATCAGTACTGGTATCAATACTGATATTAGAAAGGAAATAAATATGATATTTCAGTAGAAAAAAGATGAAACAGCTGTGAAATAATGAACAGGTCAGAAACATTACCAGGGTTCTACAGTGGCTCAGAACAGACTGGTTTGGGGCGGGGGGTAGTGGTCCTGTTCCTCTGACTCATGTGTGGGTCCAAGTTAGTATTCCTAGAATGACCGGCTTCTGTGACTCACCTTGGAGATGCTCTGGACGGCCAGTTCCTTCACACCGGCCTGGAGGACCTCCCGCAGCGGGGTTTTCTCCACCCTCCCTCTGCGTCCCACCCTTGACGGAACTGTCGCGAGCGAGATCAACACACCCCGTCTTCCCCAGGGGCTCGCAAGGTGGAGCCGGCTGTGCTTCCGCGTCAGTGGTACCCGGGTCGGATACTCGCGGTCCTGCTCTGAAAAATTGATCTCATCCACTATTAATCAATTGCGCAAAATTAAACGAAATAGATCTAAGATCAATCAAATGGATTTTTTTACCCAGCCCTACACATTGCACTTCATGTTATTAAAGGTCAAATAATTTTACACAATTTGTTTTAGGTCAAAATTCAGAATTTATTCATTTTTGGACTGGTCGGGGTGTGTGTGTGTTTGTGGGGGGGGGGGGGGGGGGGGGGGGGGGGGGGGGGGGGGGCAGCGGTCCTGAATGACCAGCCTCTGCGACCCGCCTTGGAGAGGCTCCTGGTGGCCAGTTCCTTCACACCGGCCTGGAAGACATCCCACGAAGGGGTTTTCTCCACCCTCCCTCCATGTCCCTCCCACACCGGAACTGTCACGAGTGAGAGTGACACACCCCGTCTTCCCCAGGGGCTCGCAAGACGGAGCCAGCTGCACTTCCGCATCGGCAGTACCCAGGCCAGATACTCGTGGTCCTGCTCTGAAAGATCTCATCCACTATTAATCGATTACACAAAATTAAAACGAAATGTATCTTAGATCGATCAAATGAGTTTTTTACCCAGCCCTACACGTTGCACTTCATGTATTAAAGGTCAAATTATTTTACACAGTTTGTTTTAGGTCAAAATTCAGAATTTATTCATTTTTACATGATTTTTAAGATTCTGGCCCAGCCACTAATATCAGCCCATTGTAAACAGTGAAAATTACTACACATAGAGTGACCATATTTAGATTTACAAAAATGAGGACACTGAGCTCCGCCGTAGGTGGAATAACATGGTGGAGTAACAGACAAAAACAAAAAAAAACAGAACTGAATTTTGATTTGTTTTTTACTGAATAAGGCAACCTATTATTTCATCATGTTTATTACAGATCAGATGTACAAAGGCATAAAACATTTAATAACAGAATATTGGTCAGATTGCACTACATTTTCTTCAGACATTTCAGGTTATTCACATTTAAGGAGAGTTTGTTAATGTAATTATTTTCATAATTTTGTGTTTTGTTTTTTTTTGCATTATTTATTGGCATAATATAATTTTTTTTCACATTAAACCGAGAAGAACCTTTGGAGTCATTATTTATTGGTTGTTATATTATTATTTAACTGTGGATCATATTGGTCTGTATGTGGAACCTGAACTAAAACCAGTTTGACGCCTTTGACTCTTAATAACGGTTCCAATAAGGGTTCCAGATTGGAACCCTTGGTGGACTTGTTTTGACCCGTGGGCCGTATGTTTGCCACCCCTGCTCTAGTGTGTCTGTGGACAGGTCCGTCCACATCCACTGGCTGCTGTGGGTCAGTGCCTTTCACTGTCCTCATGTCCTATATGTCACTGGAAAGACCAAAGTCTTTTATTCCAGTGGGATCTGGAACTTTTCCGATTGCACGAACAGTGACGGATATTCAAACTGTGCTTACGCCGATACATACGCTTGAGTTTTTTTCTGTGGATAACAATGAAAACTGGATATTTATGCTAATTAATAAAACGCCCAAATGCTCTGGACTTTTGGTCCGTCTGCACTAGCACCTGTTTCTGAAGTGAGGAGAAAATGCACACAGACATATTTTGTTATTTAATATTTGACCTAGAACAAAAAATAATAATGCATATTAACCAGTGTTAGGGTTAAAGTTAGGGTTAGGGTTAACTCTAACACTGTTAATGATTGACATATGTCAGGCTGCAAAAATCAGAACATAACTAATCCAGTTATTATGTAGAATATTGGAAACATTATAAACATTTAAAGGGTTAAAAATATAACAAGTGTTGAGTGTTTGGTATTTGTGTTCACAGCTAAAGTTGATGAAATACAAAAAAGTGTATAAAAGTTGACATATTGGGACATTCTGATATTAGCAGAGCAGTGTGCAGATGGAGTGCTCTGTGGGATTGTCTGTGTAGGTTCTCATTGGCCCAGCTCATAGTTCTTCTTGGCAGTTCTTCTGGGTTCACCTGGACCAGTTTAGCTCTGGTTTAGCTTTGTGTGATTAGGAAGGAGCTCTATGGGCCAGATACCGGAGGGTTCAAGGGTTGAACTCCACACATAAAACCATGCCAGTGAGGCCATTTTGAAAAATGTGTGTTGTGATGTTACTTTGGTGAGTCATGGGTGGTTCTGCTCAACAGGATTTGTGGAGAAAGAGATCAAGAAGGCCAGCATTCCTACGGTGGACACCGGAGAAAACCCGGAGGTTCCTTTTCCAAGAGACATGATCGACCTTGAGGTCAGAGGTCAAATGCTTTTCTGTAGTTCATATCTCACATACAAAGAGTCAGTCTGGACTTCCTGTTGAAGGGTCCTCATAGTCCTGATCTGAACATTCAAATCTTCCTCATCCTCTCACTTATTTGTATTCATTTATTCATATGTGGAAACCAATACTATTTACAGTACAGTATGTGTGCGCAATAGTCACATCGCGATGTAGGAGGCAAATGAACTCAACATGTTCTCATCTAATTTCAACCTGGGTACCTCACACACACTGTGTAAAAGGCTAAGTACAAAGGCTGAACCCAAAAGCAAGACCACAAGTAACCAATAAGGTTTAGTGTTTTTATTAAACACTTTCACAAGGAAAATGGTACAACACAGAGAATATATAATTTCTGTGGAGCCTCCGGTTCCAGGGATAAACGTCTGGGCTGCGGGTGGAAACAACAGGCGACCGACTTGGTCGAGCCGGGAAAACCCCAACGGAATCCCCACTAGGGACAGACAGAGGGTGGTCAATAAACAAGCCAGGTCATACACGGAAAGACAGTCATACAAGCAACGGTACATGGGGACAGGCTAACTCACGGTAGTATTCCAGGCGAAGGTCGAAGCACAGGTGATCGGTGGAGGCTGAGGTGTTTAAAGGGAGCAGGCAGAGACAGAGTCGGGTAACGAACCAGGTCAAAAACGAGCAGGCAAGATAGGAACAGGCTGAATCGGTGGACGAAAACAGGTCAAACACAGCAGACAAACGAACAGGATCCAAAAAACGCTGGTAAGTGAACACAAACAAGTTGTAGAGCACAAACTGGCAACTAAACAGGGGAAGACTGAGGGTTTAAATACACAAGAGGGCGGGAAGACAACTGGACACAGGTGGAGATAATCAGGGAGGAGTCAGGTAATCAGGGAAAAGGTGAACACGATCAGGGAGAGGAAGTAAAGACAACAGACAAGACACATGAGGGAAACTTAACAAAATAAAACAGGAAATGACAAACAAAACAGACAAGACAGACAAAGTCCAATAGCCGACATGACACACTGCACACAGCCATCCACCAATCACATTCATTCTTTATCAGTTTGCTGAAGCAGACCACGCCCCTGCACATGGAGTGGGTCGCTGGTAACAACGCAGAATTTCCGCTGACGCAACGCCACGTCCTGCCCCCTCAAATGAAAGTTTGCGAAGCTTCAGGAGGAAAAAGAGAAATGAATGTTTCATCTTCACTTCTGCGGGCGGCATGGTCTGTACCGCCCCGTACCCCCATAGTATTATATAGTATATATTAGGGCTGGGCAAGTTAACCTGTTATTACCGCATTAACGCATTCATTAAATAACGCTGACAATTTTTTTATCTCACGTTAATGCTGTTTTATTCTAACTCCTATTCTTCTGCCCCTGCTTGTGTACGTGTAGCGATTAGCTTGGCAGATAGACAACAGGTTTCCCAAGAAAAGCTGGACACCCAAAACTTCTGTCCAAATCTTTTACCTGAGCCTCACTGTAAAACTGCAACATAAACACAAAATATGTCTCAGTTCTGTTCATTGCCTTAGTGCATTTACATGGCATTATACATTTAAATGAATGGGAAGAAGATCGCTAGCTCGATGCTAACTTGAAAGGGAAATCCATAGACATGATAACAATTAGCATTTACAGATTAATTTAAGATTTACGTCTTTTTATCCAGCAACAAAGGTTCACATCAGAGATATTTTATACTATTCATTCTTACAAGAGGACATAAGACATAGGGGCGACACGGTGGTGCAGTGGTTAGCACTCATGCCTCACAGCAAGAAGGTCCTGGGTTCGATTCCAACACCAGTCGATGGGGAGTGGGCCCTTTCTGTGTGGAGTTTGCATGTTCTCCCCCGTGTCTGTGTGGATTCTCTCCGGGTACTCCGGCTTCCTCCCACCATTCAAAGACATGCACTAATAGGTTAATTGGTTAATCTAAATTGCCCATAGGTGTGAATGTGAGAGTGATTGTTTGTCTCTATATGTTCAGCCCTGCAATGAACTGGCGACTTGTCCAGGGTGTACCCCGCTGTCGCCCCTATGTAGCTGGGATAGGCTCCAAGTGACCCCCGTGACCCTAGTGAGGATAAAGTGGGTTCAGAAAATGAATGAATGAATGAATTCTTACAACAACTGAACATAAAATACTCACAGGCAAACGTTTTTGGGGCCATACAAACAGAGTGAAAGAAACGTGTCTGTTAGTTCCTTCTTATGTCCGAACTGGCTACGGGAACACCGCAAGGACAAAACATACATTACTGCAACTTATTCTGACCACTAGAGGGCCCCCTTTGCTTGCTTTGAACAACTGAACATCACATATTATTGGGCTTATTAGTATTAGTACTGATTAGTGGGCTTAAGACTCCTGTCAATTACTCACAAGCAGAAATAAACCGGTGGGGACATAAACATGGAGAAAAGTGCCGGTCTTTTCCATGGATATTTTCATTTTAAATGTCTTCAGATGGTGGGGTTGAGAAGGACAAAGTTGTTTGTACACACTGCAATGTGGAATTATTTTTTTATCACTGGAGTACTTCGAGTCTGAAATATCACTTAAGGGCAATACATGCTGTTGATGCTGGCAACCGCCCCCCCCAATATAGCTATGCGATTAATCATGATTAATTGCAGAAATCCCTATGATCAATTGCAATTCAAAATTTTAATCGCTGCCCAGCACTAGTATATATACATATGCATAATATTAAAGGTCAGACGGAGACTGGTCGACCCCCCCCCTGGCCCATTCACGCGCGTATGTGACACACCGCTACACCAACAGATCAATTCCACAGGCAACACTGCAACGTTGAAAAATGAGCAACGAACGAGAAAATCATTGAAAACAAAGTCTTGGTGCCAAAAAGATAAGCAACGTCTGTTATGTAGAATTATTTCAGTGGTAAGAAGGATGAAACTGAAACGTGTTCGGTGTCGACAGTGCCTTACACCTGTCGACACAAGGGTTACAAGAGGATACACAACTAATTTGTTTGACCATTGTAATAGCAAGTTTACATATATTCCATATTACTTATAAGATTGTTTGAACTCTGTATTGTATGAGACTGGGGTTTTATTCTTATTAGACAAATGGTTGTGTTGTACTTTGTGTTTAGTCGGATGGTCAAGGACACATGGACACCTGGGTTTGAGAAGAGGTGCTTTCTCACAGACGTTTATCACAACAACTTTATCTCTTCCTGTACTCCCAGACATTCCGACCTGGCACAGACTTTTTTTTAAAATTAGTTTTCATATAAGAGACAATGACTGACTGTAATCTTTGTACGCTCCTGCAGACAGCTTTCACCTCTGTATGATCTGTACCTTGTTGGAGCTCCAATTAAAACACACAGAAAGACACTGATCATCTAATGACCTTTTCTTATTCTGAGGACGAATGAGCAGAGTATTTTTTCCACAACACCATTTTCGTCGGCGCCACACAGTTATTACATCCTCCTGAGTATTTTTTTCATATCACATACATCGCAGGGTTTAAAAAAATCGTCACATCAGTTTTTTCCAGTATCGTGCAGCCCTATCTAGGATGAAGAATAAATACTTTCACTACTGAAGAGTTGGAAACGCTGCCTCATAGTCCATACTAATGTTCAGCTGTGATTGGTTGTTGGTGATGGGCAGGCGACCTTCGAGAAGCTGGAGAATGAGCTGAAAGAGATCAACACCAACCAGGAAGCCCTGAAGAAGAACTTCCTGGAGCTGACGGAGCTCAAACACATCCTCCGCCGAACGCAGCAGTTCTTCGATGAGGTTAGTACCTGGATTATTCTGTGTCTGTGCTCATCCTCCTTCATGTGTTGACAGAACAAAGCTAAGTCCAGTGTCTGTGGTGGCTTTGACAGATGGAGGATCCCAACCTGCTGGAGGAATCCTCCGCCCTGATGGAGGGCAGCGAGGGGGGGCGTGGCGCTCCACTCCGACTGGGGTAAAAAAGACTTCATACTTAACCCTAGCCCTAACCAATACTTAACCCTAACCGTAACCTTAACCAATACTAACTTTAACTCTAACCAATACTTAACCCTAGCCCTAACCAATACTTAACCGTAACCTTAACCAATACTAACCTTAACCCTAACCAATACTTAACCCTAACCCTAACCAATACTTAATACTAACCCTAACATTAACCAATCCTCAACCCTAACAATACTTAACCCTAACCAGTACTAATGTTAACCAGTACTAACCTTAACGAATACTAACCCTAACCAACACTTAATCCTAACCAATACTAACCTTAACCAGTACTAACCCTAACCAGCACTGACCTTAACCAGTACTAACCCTAACCAGTACTAACCTTAATCATACTAACCCTAACCAGTACTTAACCCTAACCCTAACAATACCAACCCTAACCAGTACTAAGCTTAACCAGTACTAACCCTAACCAGTATTTAACCCTAACAATACTAACACTAACTAATACTAACCCTAACCAGTACTAACCTTAACCAACACTAACCCTAACTAATACTAACCCTAAACAGTACTAACCCTAACCATATTTAACCCTAAGCAATATTAACCTTAACCAATACTTAACCCTAACCAGTACTAACCCTAACCAATACTAACCCTAACCAGTACTAACCCTAACCTATACTTAGCCTAACCAGTACTAACCCTAACCTATACTTACCCTAACCAGTACTAACCCTAACCCTAACCCTAACCAATGCTAACCCTAACCAGTACTAACCCTAAACCTGTTGAACCATAACACAAGCTCCACTGACTGCTGAGCCCTTTGGATTTTAGTGTCTGGTCTTCAACATTAAAACATGTTCTTAATTGACTTAATTGATTATACATGTAAAAATGAGCGAAGTATAGATGAATGTAGATGAAAATGCCACTTCTTGTCTTAACCTGCAAGAACCTACATACTTTAAATACCTGTTGATCCACTAATTCTATCAATCCATGTCAATAATTGGTGTAAAATACAGTTCTTCATCGTTTCATGGTCATCAGATATGACCCATTTGGACGTTCAGAGGCTCCGTAGTTACCGTGGAAACACCATCATCTTCTACAACATTGATTACCCAGTAACACCCATGGAGTTGGATCAATGACAGTGGATGGACACACTGGGTTTATGTTCAGTTCATGACAGACTGGACTGAAAAACACACTGTTTTAATATAATAACCTTTGAATTTACTCTTGAGTTTTAATGAACATCTACAGGATCAGTGAATTACATACAGGAAGATACAGGATTTACACTGAAAAATGTTAAATGTGCAGGCCCCTAACCCTAACTCTAACCCTAACACTAACCCTAACCCACTAACCCTAACTCTAACCCACTAACTCTAACCCACTAACCCACTGACCCTAATTCTAACCCTAACCCACTAACCCTAACCCTAACCCTAACCCACTAACTCTAACCCACTAACCCTAACCCTAACCCACTAACTCTAACCCACTAACTCTAACCTACTAACCCTAACTCTAACCCACTAACCTAACCCTAACCCACTAACTCTAACCCACTAACCCTAACTCTAACCTACTAACCCTCAGTAGTCATTGGCTCGGTAGTCATTGGAGCTAACCATAACCTAACCCTAACCCACTAACCCTAACTCTAACCCACTAACCCTAACCCTAACTCTAACCCTAACCCACTAACCCTAACTCTAACTCTAACCCACTAACCCTAACTTTAACCCTAACCCATTAACCCTAACTCTAACCCTCAAACCCTAACCGAACCCTTACCCACTAACCCTAACTCTAACCCCCTAACCCTAACCCACTAACCCTAACTCTAACCCGCTAACCCTAACCCACTAACTCTAATCCACTAACCCTAACCCTCTAACCCACTAACCCTAACTCTAACCCCCTAACCCACTAACCCTAACTCTAACCCCCTAACCCTAACCCACTAACCCTAACTCTAACCCCCTAACCCACTAACCCTAACTCTAACCCCCTAACCCTAACCCACTAACCCTAACCCACTAACTCTAATCCACTAACCCTAACTCTAACCCCCTAACCCTAACCCACTAACCCTAACTCTAACCCCCTAACCCTAACCCACTAACTCTAATCCCTAACCCTAACTCTAACCCACTAACCCTAACCCTAACCCACTAACCCTAACTCTAACCCACTAACCCTAACCCTAACCCACTAACCCTAACTCTAACCCACTAACCCTAACCCTAACTCTAACCCTAACCCACTAACCCTAACTCTAACTCTAACCCACTAACCCTAACTTTAACCCTAACCCATTAACCCTAACTCTAACCCTCAAACCCTAACCGAACCCTTACCCACTAACCCTAACTCTAACCCCCTAACCCTAATCCACTAACCCTAACTCTAACCCGCTAACCCTAACCCTAACCCTAACCCACTAACTCTAATCCACTAACCCTAACCCTCTAACCCACTAACCCTAACTCTAACCCCCTAACCCACTAACCCTAACTCTAACCCCCTAACCCTAACCCACTAACCCTAACTCTAACCCCCTAACCCACTAACCCTAACTCTAACCCCCTAACCCTAACCCACTAACCCTAACCCTAACCCACTAACTCTAATCCACTAACCCTAACTCTAACCCCCTAACCCTAACCCACTAACCCTAACCTAACCCCCTAACCCTAACCCACTAACTCTAATCCACTAACCCTAACTCTAACCCACTAACCCTAACTCTAACCCACTAACCCTAACCTAACCCTAACCCACTAACCCTAACTCTAACCCACTAACCCTAACTCTAACCCACTAACCCTAACCTAACCCTAACCCACTAACCCTAACTCTAACCCACTAACCCTAACCCACTAACTCTAACCCTAACCCACTAACCCTAACTCTAACCACTGACTCTAACCCTAACCCACTAACCCTAACTCTAACCCACTAACTCTAACCCTAACCCACTAACCCTAACTCTAACCCCTAACTCTAACCCTAACCCACTAACTCTAACCCACTAACCCTAACCCTGCGTCCAGTATGTGATGAATGACCCAGTTGAGTTCTGGTGCTGGGTTCGTGTGCTCACTGGGTTTCTCTGTAAAAATGGTCGTTGGCTGGCTGTTCCATGTGTCCGTGGCTGAAGGCTGTGCTCTGTGCAGATTTGTGGCCGGTGTGATCAGCAGGGAGAGGATCCCCACCTTTGAAAGGATGCTGTGGAGGGTGTGTCGGGGGAATGTCTTCTTGAGGAAGGCTGAGATTGAAGACCCTCTAGAAGACCCCACCACGGTAGATGAGTGCACACATACACACCACTGTCACAAATCTGCGTCATCAGGACATAATTCAGTCAAAGCTCATTTACATATACGGGACAACCTGGCAGTGCAAGTTTAATTTGTTCCATGTCCGAGGTCGTTTTGTGATCTACTTGTTTTACAAATTAATTTTCCCTATTGAAATTAACTGAAATATAATTAATTTTTTCAGCCCCAAAACCACCTAGCAATCCTGTTTAAGGGTTTTTAAAACAGAAAAAGTGTAGTTGGACAAAAAAAATAAGTAGGAATACACAATAAAAGAGAAGAAGCAGAAGAAATAAACTGGTTTTATTAACTTATTGACCTTAAAGATGAGATGATCTGTGTGTGAGGAAGATGGTGGAGGAGGAGGAGGAAAAGGAGGAGAAAGAGGAGGAGGAAGAAGAGAAGGAGAAAGGAGGAAGAGGAAAGGAGGAAGAAGAGGAGGAGGAATGGAGGAGGAAGAAGAGGAGGAGAAAGAGGAGGAGGAAGAGGAGGGGAGGAAGAGATGGAGGAGGAGGGAGAGAAGAGGAAGAGGAGAGGGGAAGAAGAGGAGATGAGGAAAGATGGAGGAGGAGGACGAAGAGATAGAGGAAGAGGAGAAGGGGGAAGAAGGGAGGATGAGGAAGAGATGGAGGAGGAGGAGAAGACAAGAGAAGAGGAGGAGAGGAGGAAGGGGAGAGGAGGAAGAGGAGGAGGAAGAAGAGAAGGAGAAAGAGGAGGAGGAAGAAGAGGAGGAGAAAGAGGAGGAAGAGGAAGAAGGGGAAGAGGAAGAGGAGGAGGAGGAGAAAGGAGGAAGAGGAAGAAGGGGAGGAGGAAGAAGGGGAGGAGAAAAAGGAGGAGTCGGAGCAAAATTGAAGAGAAGGAAGATGAGGAGGAAGAGTAAAGAAGGTGAGGAGGAAGAAGAGGGGAGAAAGAGTAGGAAGAGGAGAGGAGAGGAGAAGAGAAAGAGGCAGATCCTTTATTTCTGTCTGTCATTACTGAACACACTGATTCGTCCAGGTGTGTCCTGACCACAGATCCCAACAGGAAGAGCAGGAACACCTGAATGAACAGTGTGTCCAGTAACCGACAGACAGGATGTAAATGCTCCACCTGTACATCAGACAGTAGTGACCCATAAAGGAACTGCATCACCAGAACTGAATTTGTCTGGATGATTTTTTTCAACTAAATCAAAATCCTCTGTCTGCTTTGTCAACACCTCTTCTAATTTACTCGTACAGATGCTGACTAGCGGTTAGGGTTAGCTAACCCTAACTCTGACCCCAGTATGGAGCTGGCTTGTACTGTAGATTCCCACTGGTCTTTCTAGACTCAGACACTGGTCTGATGGTGCACTGGTACTGCGATGCTCTACTGTGTAACACTAATCTGAATGATAAAGAAAGGCCTGTTTTTTCTTCACAGGGAGATCAAGTGCACAAATCCGTGTTCATCATCTTCTTCCAAGGAGACCAGCTGAAGAACAGAGTGAAAAAGATCTGTGAGGGGTCAGTGTTTCCTTCTCAGCTCCACTTCATCACCATGTTTTACAGGCTAAACCCAAGCATTGCACCTTTTTACACATGAACCAATGTCTGGGTTTGGACCTGCACTGAGGTATAGCATTAGGTATATATGAGGGTAAGAAACCCTCATATGCACACATGTACCCTCATATGCACACATGTACCTTCATATGTACACATGTACCCTCATATACACATGTACTCTCATATATACACATGTACCCTCATATATACACATGTACCCTCATATGTACCCTGATATATACACATGTGCCCTCATATATACTCATGTACCCTCATATATACTCTCATATGTACACATATACCCTCATATATACACTTGTGCCCTCGTATGTACCCTCATATGTACCCATGTGCCCTCATTTGTACCCTCATATGTACTCTCATATGTACACATTACACAGTTCTGTATAGAGTTACAATTAGGGCTTCAACTAATGATGATTTTTCTAATTGATTAATCTGTAGATTATTTAATACTAATTGATTCATCAGATAAACACAAAAGACTCAATTCTCAAACATTGGCATTTAACCCAAAGCAATAAAGGCTGCAGACAAGTCACTACTGATTACATTCCCACAGTAGCTTGGGTGTAGTAGCATTGTGGGCCCCATGAAAGGTAAACATTGTGGGCCCTTCATAAAATAAGGTATCTGTAAGTTTGTTGTCGGAGCGCGGGGGTGGGGTGGGGGTGGGTATATACATGGGGGTACATTCCATAAGTGCTGCAACTATCGCAACTGGTGTGAAACCAAACGTGAAACTTAACTTCGGACGTCCGTCTCCCAGCTTTTAACGCCTCTCTTTTACTCCAGAGCGTACATGAAATTTTCACAACTTCTAACCTATATCCACTGGGCCCCCTGGGAATGCTGGCCCCATGAATTTGTCATGCCCCCCCTTATGGCGCCCCAGGTTAGCAAGCGCTAGCCCGCTACCTAGACTTGTTATGGCTAGAGGGGGGCAGCCGTGGCCTGGGGGCAGCTGTGGCCTAGAGGGCTGTAGAGTCACCTGGAGAGTCAGCTTATCACCGGTTCAAAGACTGGCAGAAAAAAAGTTGTTGGCTGATGTGCCCTTGAGTGCGGCACTTAACCACCTGTTTGCTTCCTGGGCACCTGCTATTGCAAACCCACTGCTCCTAGTCTGTGGTGTGTTCCTGCATGTTCTAGTGATGCATTAAAAACAGAAGGTACATTTCAGAGTGTGGTGCATGCACAGTATACTGTACACTGACAATAAAGGATCTTCAACCAGCTCCGGTTATCCAGTTAGCATGTGGGCATGCCTCAATACTAACGTGTTCAAGACCCAACAAATCGACTGCCGAATTCATTGCCAACTCTTTTAAGAATCAGCTTGGATCAATTTAATTGATGCGTTGTTGCAGCACTATTTGTAATGTTTTGCATTAAATTATGTTCCTTTTTTATGTCAAAGAGATCCTTCCTGCCCTTTCTGCCCGAGCCCAGTGAGATGTTATTTTGGAAAGAATATGTGCAGTTGTTACTATTGGGACACAAATCAATGACTCAAATGATGTTGAAAGTTGCGTTTTCCACACTAAAACACTCTAAAATGTTAATATTTGGCCCAACCCTGTTAGCATCTGTAACAGGATGATGAAAATGTCTAGACCAAAGACAAAAGAAAGAAGAAGCCTTGGTATGTGCATGATGCAGACATCAAGGCAGAATGGTGTGATTGTTTGTTGACTGTGTGGGGTGTGGGGGGGGTCTGTCCAGGTTCCGGGCCTCTCTCTACCCTGTCCTGAAACCCCCAGGAGAGGAAGGAGATGCTGGCGGGGGTCAACAGCCGCATTGACGACCTCCAGATGGTACGTGTCTCACTAACAGATCTGTATCTGTAATTAGACAGTCAGGTCTAATCTAATTATCTAGGAAGCACACACACGCACACACACACCACACACACACACACACACACACACACACACACACACACACACACACCACACACTATTCAACTGCAAAAAGTGAAAAGAGAGGGAGTTTCCTCTAACCCTGGAATAATCAGGTGTATTGTATAGACCACATTAATAATTGTGATACAGTTTTTTATTTCAGATTTCTTTCAAAGGCTTTTTGTTGAAAATCAAAAAAACAAGACATTAATCCCAAGCATTACACAACAGGATGTGTGTTGAAGCTGTACTTGTACAAAAGCCTACAGTGGAGGTGGGTGTGCCCATGGGTTAGGGTTAGGGTGTCCATCGAATCTGTCCAAGACCTTTGTCCTGGCTCATACTGTTGTAGTTCCTAATGGTTTGCCCTTATTTAGTCTGGAAAAAGCCTTGGTTCTGCTTCAGACTGCTACTCTGCCCTGCTCTAATACATGAATACAGACCATAATACACGAATACAGACCATAATACATTAATACAGACCATAATACACTTAATACAGACCATAATACACTAATACAGACCATAATACAGTAATACAGACCATAATACACTAATACAGACCATAATACACTAATACAGACCATAATACAGTAATACAGACCATAATACACTTAATACAGACCATAATACACTAATACAGACCATAATACACTAATACAGACTAAGGCTACTTTCAGACTGCAGCCAAATGTGACCCAAATCCAATTTTTTGTCCATATGTGACCTGTATCCGATCTGTTAAAGACAGTTTGAACAGCCCTAATCTGACCCAGACCACTTTCATATGTGGTCCTAAATCTGACCCAGACCACTTTCATATGCAGTCCTAAATCCCATACATATCTGATATTTTTTAATGCGACTTCAGTCTGAATGGCCAGGTCGCATTAATCCGACCTTTCCAGTCTGCCACAAAAATCAGCACATTATAAACAATTAAAAGTTACTGCACTAACACCTTTCTCGGAAGTGAGTAAAACATGCACACTGACACATTTTAGCTTTGATGAAATACAAAAAAAAAAGAAAAAAACAGAGTTAAAAACAAACTGAATAAAAACATTTGGACATTAGCTCCTCTGGTGGTTGGAAGGAGCTCTGTGGAGGGTTAACGGAGGGCGTTCAGATGCTCCAACCCCAGAGCTCCAGGGTCCAGACTGGGTTCAGGTTCATCATCTAATGGTGCTCCTCCATACCTCCAGGTGTTGAACCAAACAGAGGACCACAGACAGAGAGTGTTACAGGCTGCCTCCAAGACCATGCGAGTGTGGTTCATCAAGGTGAGGAAGATGAAGGCCATCTACCACACACTCAACCTCTGCAACATCGACGTGACCCAGAAGTGTCTGATCGCTGAGGTGTGGTGTCCCGTCTCAGACCTGGACTCCATCCAGTTCGCTCTGCGCAGAGGGACCGTGAGTTCATTCATATCAATGCATCTTAAATACTGAGATTTCACTTTAGATCTGTCATTATTGAAAATGACATTGAAATCAAAAATGTGTAACTGGAATGATTTCATCTGAATAACAGAATGATTTCATTGAATAATGGATGATTTCACCTGAATAATGGGATGATTTCACCTGAATAATGGGATGATTTCACCTGAATAATGGGATGATTTCACCTGAATAATGGATGATTTCCTGAATAATGGGATGATTTCATCTGAATAATGGGATGATTTCATCTGAATAATGGGATGATTTCACCTGAATAATGGGATGATTTCACCTGAATAATGGGATGATTTCACCTGAATAATGGGATGATTTCATCTGAATAATGGGATGATTTCATCTGAATAATGGGATGATTTCATCTGAATAATGGGATGATTTCACCTGAATAGTGGATTAATAAAACGTCAAGACAGATTTCATTCAACACATTCCTTTTCCTGTGGACGTGTAGAGCTGGAGCTTTAACCCTAGTTCTCATCTGTGTATTATTATTAGCACCATACAATGGTCTGTTTCCATCCGCACCCATACTCTGATCAGTATCTGATTATTGATCATGTAAACAGTATAATTTGATCAGTTTTATCAAGTAACAGCAGTAATCTGATTATAATAAATCAGATTAACACCTGGATTTGTCTCAATACTTCCATGTCTTCATGTATGTAAACAGGTTAACCCTTTGGGTTTAGTTTATTTATTTATTGTTTTTTCAAAAATATTCAAATTTGATATCAAGATTTGAAAAAGTTGTCTGTTTCATTCAGTTATGTTGCTTGTCCCGGTATTGGCGCTTAAAGGGTTAATCTGATTTCTTTCATTCTTTTAAATCTGTGCACGTGTAAAAAGTAAATCATAGAAAATGGAAACAACAAGGCCAGTTGTCAGCAGAAGACAATAACAGGAAGTTTGAGTCTACCGTCACTACGTGCGTACGCTCTCTGAAGAACTCTGATAATAGACTGAACCAGAGGCTGGATTATCCCATTCCTGAAGGGACTGTAAACACATCACTTCTGATTAGTGCGAGTATCTGATCGCTAACACTTATCAGATTTTTATGTAAATGAATTCATTGACAGAGCCAAATCCAGTGGATTTTCCCCACATTTGATTGGATATTGTTGGTGATTTTGTGTTTATCATAAAATTAAACAGTGAGAGATTCTACTGTATTTTCCTCTCATGTACAGTCGTCCTCTAAATTATTCATACTCCTGACATTTACTGTGACAGTTTGTTTTTGTGATGAAATGAATGAATTTGGTTCAGTTTGTTTGTGACTTATATGTGAGCCACAAGTGAAGGAAGAACAAGTATTGATACTGGAATATCTTTTATTTCAGGAGTATTTTATCAGTGGATAATGTTCTAAATGGTTCCTCCCCTAGTTTTACTCAGTCCAATGTCTGTTCTGAAGAGTCAGTAGAGTAGCCTTTGTTCTGGATGATGGTTCCTGTTAGTGTCCACAGACTGTCTTCTGTCCCCTGTGGGAAGGTGGGATCACATTCTTAGAGGACAAATCAGGATTTTATTTTTGGCTAAAATCATGCACCCATACCTCGATCCTAACCCATCCCCGACCCCTAACCCTTTCTCTCATGTATCTCCATGCTGCTTTGTCTTCTGCTGTATTGACAGTATCAAGCCAACAGGTGATTTGTGTTGTTTTCTTTTTTTTTTTTCCAGGAGAGAAGTGGCTCCACAGTTCCATCCATACTCAACAGGATGCAGACTAAACAGACTCCACCCACCTTCAACAAAACCAACAAGTTCACATCGGGCTTTCAGAACATTGTTGACGCTTACGGCATCGGGAACTACAGAGAAATCAACCCAGGTTATACACTGTCCATGTTCTGTAACAGTAGATGGTCAACACTAATCTGTAACATTTCTACTTTAAAACCATTAAAACAGCTGTAATTAACATCACAGTGGAAACAGATGGGACATGATATAAAGGAGCCATGAAATCCTTTAGTAGAGTTTAACCCTTTCGTGCATAGTGGTCAGTACAGTGGACGGCTATTCTACACCTGTTCTCTTGTACATTCATGAATTTTATTGTTTTAGTTCCATATCAGCTGACACAGTGGACACTTATGCACCATCCCATACACTGCAATTCATACCATTACTGTAACTTTACTGTTCTTAATAAACCTGATCTGCAGTAAGATGTTTGAGTGAAAATCAATTGCTAATTACCAGGCTATTAGACCGTAATTAACAGTTTTCTTGAACAAAAAGGGTTTTTTTTGCATATTATCTCCATGAATTGAGTAACAACTAGTATTGGAGTATGTTAAAATATGAGAAAATGGCATTTGCGGCATTAAAAATGTTTTTATTTCATATTTTTCACACAGTATATCACTTTCTGATGATGGGTTTTAAATACATGTTTCTTTGCTTCAAAATATTAAACCCATGGTGTCCAGCTGAGTGGACATGTTTGTAACTCCATGAAAAACAGGGTCGAAAAAAATTCAATTGCATTGTTTTTTTCATGCCTAAAAAGAAAAGAAAATATTGACTAAGGTTCTCATAATTCATGCATGAAAGGGTTAAAAAGCTTAAAAAGTCTTAAAAAGCCTGGTGATAAGCATGAGCTGCAAGTGTTGGAAGGGGGGTAAAAACTGGCCTGGACTACACCCAGGATCCTCACAGACATGTAAGCTGCAGGTGACATTTCTCTGTGTTTGATGATTGAAGTGCTTTGTGTGTGATGGGATATTTGTTCTTGTTGCCCCCTCCAGCTCCGTACACCATCATCACCTTCCCTTTCCTATTTGCTGTGATTTGGAGACATGGGTCATGGTGTGTTAATGACCTGTGCTGCCCTGTACCTGGTCATCCGAGAGAGTCGCCTGCTCGCTCAGAAGAGTGACAATGAGGTACAGCACTCTACCCAAAAACACGTGGAACTTTTCATACTCATTATGGTGGTCCTTAAATAGAACCAAAAAATAATGTTCAGAATGTTGTGGCTCTGACCCCTAAAATGTGTTCCATTTGACCAGAGGCGGCACTAGGACATCGGGAATGGGGAAGCTAAATTTCATGGGACAAAAAAAAAAAGTTTTTAGCCAGCAGCAGCAGACTGACGCTTACACTAATAAAGGCTTCATCTTGGAAACATGACTCAATGAACCCTTTTACTGAGCATTACACCCAAAATTACAATAATATTTCAGCTAATATCGGTTTTCGTCATTTTGTTAGTTTTCGTTAATGATTATAACCTTGGGCCCAAGTCATAAAAGCACTATCATGAACCTGTTACTGATTTTTCACCAAAAGCAATGAACGCCTTCAGTCAATCTTTATTTATATAGCACTTTTCATACATTGAGGATGTAGCACAAAGTGCTTGACATATAAGTTTAAAAATCAGTACCAGCAGGCTGTTCCATAGCATAATGCTGAAAAGCTGCCTCGCCATGAGTTTTTGTGTTAGCTTTTGGAACAAGTAAAAGGCCAGTGCCAGAGGACCTCAGGGTGTGCGAGGTTCATACGGTAAAAGCAAGTCTAAAAGATAAGAAGGAGCAAGACCATTAAGACATTTAAAAACTATTAAAAGGACCTTAAAATCATTTCTGAAACACACGGGGAGCCAATGCAGTGATTTTAAAACTGCTGTAATGTGAGCCCGCCTTCTGGTCTTCGTCAGCACTCGAGCGGCTGAATTCTGAAGAAGTTGGAGTTGTGAAATTCTGTCTTTGGGAAGACCAGAAAGCAAGGCATTACAGTACTCTATTTCCTGTATTCTACTGGAAATAAAAGCATGCATCAGCATCTCCAGGTTGGCTCAAGAGAGAACTGGACGGACTCTGGCTATGTTCTCAAGATGATAAAAACCTGTTTTTACAGTGGATCTAATATGTGGGATAAAAGTAAGCTCAGAGTCAAAGATAACGCCCAGGTTTTTTACTTGTTCAGATGGGTTAACAGAATACGCTTGTAGTTTTGGTAAGTATTTCTCTCTCGTAGCCTCAGGACCGATAACTAAAACTTCAGCCTTAACCTCCTCAGACCCAGCTATGGGTTTTCTGTCCACATTTGTGGACAAGAGTTTCACAACTTAATACAAAACAAAAAGAACAGAAAACTGTCCACCACAAAGGACATTCCATAAAAATTTTAAAAACTGCATCTGAAAAAACTGTTGCATCATGATGTTTCTAATATAGGCACTTATTTAATAAAAAACAAAAAAGCTGGTCCTTTGCTGACATTTCCTGGGTCTTAGGAGGTTAAATTTCAACCTGTTTGAGCTACCTGTAAACTTTTGGATAATCCCACCAAAAATTGTCAAACACATTTTCTCCTGATATGAATTCATTTCAAGGGGTCAGAGACTGAAAAACCAAGACTTAAAAAATAAGGACCACCCTAATGCTCATACATAATACAACTAATTATTGTTATTGTTTTGTAGATGTTCAACATGGTGTTTGCCGGTCGCTACATCGTCCTCCTGATGGGGATCTTCTCCATCTACACAGGCGTCATCTACAACGACTGTTTCTCCAAGTCACTCAACATGTTCGGTTCTGGATGGAGCGTCAGGCCCATGTTTGGCCCCAAAGGAGCAAACTGGACGTAAGTTGAACTGGGAGCATCTAGGGCTGTTAGAAATATTGGTTCTGCAATATATCGCGATATTTCATTTCACAATACTGTATCGATATTAAAAAGTACTTTATTCAAATGCAGATATTGTGGAGGTTCATTTTAGTTTTTTTTGCTTTTTTTTTTATTTATATTTATTATTTAACACTTTTATTAAATAATGTTAGTTCCTTTTTTGGGATTGCACAAAATAATGTTATGATGTTAGTTATAAACTAATAGAATATGAACATTTGAACAGGATCTGAAACTGTAATGTCTGTAAAACAGAATTTCAGTTTGAACACAGGAACATTTTGTGATATAACATTAGATCCTGTGGTGATCAAATAATGTGTTTAGTATTTGTGCATATTTCTGGTGTAATTCAATTCTTCAAGGAATAATCATAAAAAAAAAAAGAAACAAACAAAAAATTGCCCTTTTTAACAGTATCGTGATATATCGTATTGTAATCCTAGTATTGTGATTTGTATTGTATCTCCAGGTTCTTGCCAATACACAGCCCTAGTAGCATCTGGGATGATGCTCTAAAAATGTTTACATTTACAAACTGTCCTTTCACTAAAAATGTGAATGACTTGAATGAATATGAACAACCTGAAAGTCAGTGTAATTTCACCAATATTCTGCCTGTTACTAAATATTTGGTTTATTTGTAGATCCACTGTGATCTGTAAATGTTTAAGTGATAAACGGAGGCATAATATTGTTAAAATTGCCCTTATTTTTCTCAAGAAATTTAAGGTTATTCGTGGTTGTTCAGGTTAATCACTTTTTTTAATGAATAGTTTGTAAATGTTTTCATGTGTAATTTGACTTTTTTTCACTCTAAAACAGTGGTGTCAAACTCATGTTAGTTCAGGGGCCACATTCAGCCCAATATGAGCTGAAGTGGGCCAGACCAGTCCAATATATAAATAATGTCAATTCCAAACTTTTCTCTTGTTTTTAATGTAAAAAAAAAAAAAAAAGAAAAAGTAAAACTACATGATGAAAATATTTACATCTACAAACAATTGTTAAAAAAATTCTGAATAACATAAACATCCATGAAAAAACTGAAATTTTCTAAGAAAAAAAGTGCAATTTTAACAATATTCTGCCTCAGTTGATCATTTACAAATGGGCTTTACAACGTACAGATCACAGTGGATCTAAAAAATACACATTAACCCTTTCATACATTACACTACAGTGGACAGCTGTTCAAAGGTATTCTCTTGTATGTTCATGGATTTTGTTTTAATTCCATATCAGCCAACACAATGGATGCCTAAGCATCATCCCAAACACTGCAATTTATACCATTACTGTAACTTTGCTGTTCTTAAAAACCTGATCTGCAATAACATGTTTGAGTGTAAAAAAATGTTAATTGTTATTAGATTTTAATTAACAGTTTTTTGTTGTTGTTTTTTTCAAAACAAAAAGTTGTTTGTTTTTTTGCATATTATGTCCTTGAAGTCAATAATAACTAGTATTAGAGTATGTTAAAATGTGAGAAAACATCAGCTTAGTGGCATTAAAAATGTTTTTATTTAATAGTTTTCACACAGTATATCAGTAAATATATGTTTCTTTGCTTCTAAAATTAAACGCATGATGTCCAGCTGAGTGGACAGTTTTGTAACTCCAAGAAAAATAAGTTCTTAAAAAAGTTTTAATTGCATTGTTGTTTTTCATGCTTAACGGAGAATAAAAACACTCAGGAAAAAATCTTGATTAAAGTACTTATAATTCATGCATGAAATGGCTAAAATTACAGTTGTCTTAATACATTTCAGGCTATTCAAATTTTTAGTGAAAAGATAGTTTGTAAATGTAAAACTTTTCATGTAATTTTTTTTTTTTTTTTACACTACAACAAAGAGAAGCAGCTGGAGTTGTCGTTATTTATAGGTTATTGTGATAGTATTGCACTGGTCCGACCCACTTGAGATCGATTTGGATTGAATGTGGAACCTGAACTAAAATGACTAAAGTGTTTTTGTAGCTCACAAATTGATCCCACGAGCTGCATTGGACCCACTGATGGGCCGGTTTTGTTTGACACCTGTGCTCTAAAACATAGAGAAAAGTTTGGAGTTGTCATTATTTCTAGGCTGTGTTATTATTTTACTGGTCTGGCCTGGTTAAGATCATATTGGGCTGTACCTGGAACCTGAAATAGAAGGAGTTTGACGTCTTTGCTCTGGGGTTACAGCCTTGAAAGCTCCAGTTGACAGACTGTAGAGCTGGGGCGTTAAACTCATTTTAGTTCAGGGGCCATATTTAGCCCAATTTGATCTCAAGGTGGCCAGACTAGTAAAATAATGACTTAATAACCTATAAATAATGACAAATCCAATTTTCTTTTTGTTTTAGTAAAAAAAAAAACCAATTAAATTATGAAAATATTTACATTTTTCAAAAAAAGATGTGAATAACCTGTAAAAACTGAAATTTGATTTGAAAAATTAGTGCAATTTTAAAATAATATGCCTCGACTTATTATTTGTACATGTACATTACACACAATGTAACATACACATTTGGTAACAGGCATAATATTGTTAAAATTTTGGAGTTTGGAACTAAAATTTGATCAATGTCTACAATACTACATCTTTTATTAACACAACTACAGATCACAGTGGATCCATAAATGCACAAAACATTTAGAAACAGGCAGAATATTGTTAAAATTACACATTTTGGGTTGTTCATGTTTGTTTTTATTTATGTATATTTGCATTTTATTGGGAAAGAATAGTTTTGTAAATGTAAATATTTTCACAGTGTAGTGTTATTTTTTTCACTTTATTTTTTTTCTACATAATTTTTCACATAGAAAATTTGTAGTTGTCATTATTTATGGGTTATTGTGTTGTTATTTTTACATGACAGCACATTTGTTTGTATGTGAAACCTGAACCAAAATGATTTTGACAACCTTGACTGTTCAGGTTCATTTTTGCACTTCCATCCTGCGGGCCGGAATGGAACCTTTGGCGGGCCAGATTTGGCCCCCAGGCCACATGTTTGACACCTGTGCTGAAGAGAATTCTGCCAATCACAGGTCAATCAAAGGGGTGATTGACAGGTGTAATGACCAACAGCTTTACCTTTACAGAAATCATGACAGCGTGAACAGTGTCATATCTCCATATTTGTTTTCAGTCTGTCTTTGGGTTTGAGGGTGGGAGTGGTTCTACTGTCAAAGTCTGGTGTTTTTTACACCATGTTTCTGCCTCGTGAAGCTTTAGTAAAACTCGTGGTTGATGCAAAGAGGATATACTATTTAATTCATTCATTCACTGCTGTTAATTGTTCAGCATTTTATTTCATATGTATGACAGGATAAGGCATGCATTGTCAATAATTCCTGTTTATTACGATGTTTCCTTTGTCTTAAATGTGGCCCCTGATGTGTTGTAGGAAAGAAATTGGTGAGAATGCAGTTCTGCAGCTGGACCCAGCCGTTCCTGGAGTCTTCAATGGGCCTTATCCACTTGGAATTGACCCGGTAAAACTTACATACTGTGATAGTTTGAGTTTGAAGCTTTAATTTATTACCTCCGCCAAGGAGGTTATGTTTTTGCCAGGGTTTGTTTGTTTGTTTGTCTGTTTGTTTGTTTGTCTGTCCGTTAGTGTGCAACATAACTCAAAAAGTTATGGACAGATTTGGATGAAATTTTCAGGGTTTGTTGGAAATGGGATAAGGAAGAAATGATTAAATTTTGGTGGTGATCGGGGGTGGGGGGGCCCACGGGGGGGCCACTGATCAGCCTTGGCGGAGGTCTGCGCTCTCCGAGTGCTTCTAGTTTATTTTGTATTTATTTATTTTTTTTAAGGGGTGCCAGCCAGGTGTCTCTCCTGGCATTTAAGATGTAAAGTCAGTTTGTCAGTTTTATTCAGTCGTTTGTATAGGCTTTAGTTTTTGTTTTTGGTTAGTTTAAGCCTAAACTAGAAGCACTCGGAGAGTGCAGACCTCCGCCAAGGCTGATCAGTGGCCCCCCCCGGGCCCCCCCCCCCCTGATCACCACCAAAATTTAATCATTTCTTCCTTATCCCATTTCCAACAAACCCTGAAAATTTCATCCAAATCTGTCCATAACTTTTTGAGTTATGTTGCACACTAACGGACAGACAAACATGGCCCCCCCGTGGGTCCCCCCCCACCCCCGATCACCACCAAAATTTAATCATTTCTTCCTTATCCCATTTCCAAAACCCTGAAAATTTCATCCAAATCTGTCCATAACTTTTTGAGTTATGTTGCACACTAACGGACAGACAAACAAACAAACAAACAAACAAACAAACAAACAAACAAACAAACAAACCCTGGCAAAAACATAACCTCCTTGGCGGAGGTAATTAAACAAACACCCTACACATTAAATGACAAGAAAAGAATTCACACATTTAAACCAACTCAAATTCAAAATCATGTATTGAACTTAATGCACCAAAACACACAAATTCAAACACACAGTTTCCCCCCCAAAGTCCAAACTCAAAAAAATCCACCAGCCAAGCAAAATCAAACACAAAATTTCCACTTTAGTTTTATATCAGTCTTTTAGAAGAAAGGGAAAATTCCGCTCCGGGTTTTCCACAGTCTCTTAGAAAAATGACGAAAGAAGAACAAAAATAATTCAGTTCATCTCAGTTCATTTGTAAATAAAAACACACAACGTACAGTTCCATTTTTGGGGGCTTGAGAAAAAACAAAAATATTTTACTCATGCCCTGTCCTCATGGTTCTGTCATTTAGTCAGTCCAGGCCAGTCAGTCTAGGATCCAGTCCGGGTTATAGCTGCTGGTGGTCTGGGATGAGAGGATGACTGGCTTATGATGCAGAGGAGTGAGTGGATGAGATGAACCAGCGGGAGAATGGAATGGAGATGAATGCGATATGGGCGAGTGAGCTAGCGAACTGGACGTAGTAACGGGGTTAACGGCCGTACTGTGTTGTGTCTATGAGCGGTGGCTCTGACGCTTCTACATTCTCCGTGCTGTGCCATCTCTGCCGACTGTGGAATGCAGATGTGGGGGGTATTTAAAAACTGCGGCCAACTGCGGGCGAATGGGATGAGTGATGTGGTGACGATGTCCAGGGTGTATACGGCAGCTACCAGGCAGGTTACAGGGGAGGTGTGTGTGTATTTGGTGAAACTTAACCAAGTTGTCACAATACAGCAAAATGTAGCATGGCATCTGAAAAAAAGGATGGCGACTCTTCACATGTTTTTCTTTAAAAAAAAACTTTTCTTAGTCAATAAATTCCCTGAACAGTCAGTGATGTATTAATTAATCTGAACTAGGGATGGGAATCGAGAACCGGTTCTTTTTGAGAACCGGATCCCAGTAGCTTGATTCCTTGGAATCAATTGCCTGCCTGCTTAACGATTCTGCTTATCGATTCCAACTTCGTTGCGCATGCGCAATGACGTCACACATACGCTGCATTGTTTTTGTCAGAACATAGCCAACATGGTGTTGAGGCAGAAACGGTTTAAAAGACGACACCAGGTCCACTGGAACACTTGCAAAGCTTCCATTTCTTCAAAAGGGTGGAACCCCTCCAATATGTTCAAACATTTGTCCACAGCATGTGATTCATTTACAGGAATGTCATGTATTTGATTCGCTACTTAGTGACACTTGTAAATGTAGCGGCAGAGTGAACGCTGGGCCCAGTTCTGGTTCCATGCAGGCAACAAACGTCGTACCCCCTCAAATACAAGTTTCCAAAGGTAGGGGAAAGGAAATGAGGTGCACAACAACGGGAGACGAGCTGAGCCGAATCGAACTGGTTCCACGTAGTGCACATGCGGCAATAGAGGAATTAGTAAAGTGTCTTAAGTTTCACTTTCATTGTACGCCGCTGCCGCAGCCCACCCCAGCCTGGCGTCATCAGTTCTTATTATTTGTACATACTGTATATATTATATTTTCTGTGCAGAGATGGAAATATAAAAGACAGTTAATGCAAACACACCCGTTTGTACTCTTTTATTCCTTCACTCAATGAGAATCAATAAGAGAATCGATAAGGAATCGGATCGATAAGCAAAATCGATAATGGAATCGGAATCGTTAAATTCTCATCGATTCCCATCCCTAATCTGAACACAGTGTCAAGTGTCACTAAACTGTTCCTAAACAGTTCCATTAGTGGTAGGAAAGAACCCTTTAGACCAGTGTTTTTCAACGTTGGGGTCAAGACCCCACATTCCAGGGGTCACCTGGAATTCAAAGGGGGCCGCCTGAAATTTTTAGTAACTGATAAAAATAAAAATAAAAACTTACTAATAAAAATATGCAGTGAGTTGACAGAAACAATAACAATCCATAAAAGACAAACTGTGAGTCTGAAACTGCAGCACTGTGGTTCTGTTTATCTGTCAAATGTTCATTGTGGTCAGTTTCAGATGCTGCAGCTCTTTCATAATTCATAGTTTGAGTTCTTGTTTGTTCAGTATTAATTGTCAGCCTTGTAAATCACAGCTGGACTGACTGTACATATCCTGACCAAGGAAAGTAAAGTTCTTCCTTTGTGCAGTAATCTACACCTGGCTTTACTGCCTCCGTCCAGAATAATATACATTATATAGACTAAATGTCCTCTAAAATTAATGTTTATTTGCAACATAGTATAGCAAACTATTACAAGATCAAAAACAAATTAATTTTCGAAAAAAAAACCCAAAAAACAACAGTCTTTGTTTTGAATGTCTGGGGTCACCGGAAATTTGTGATGTTAAAATGGGGTCAGGAGACAAAAAAGGTTGGAACCACTGCTTCAGACCC